>NC_053393.1:234918105-235218105 GCF_905171765.1 Bufo bufo
GCCATCATTAGGCTGAAAAAACCCATCAGAGAGATAGCAAAAACATTAGGCGTGGCCAAAACAACTGTTTGGAACATTATTAAAAAGAAGGAATGCACCGGTGAGCTCAGCAACACCAAAAGACCCGGGAGACCACGGAAAGCAACTGTGGTGGATGACCGAAGAATTTTTTCCCTGGTGAAGAAAACACCCTTCACAACAGTTGGCCAGATCAAGAACACTTTCCCGGAGCTGGGTGTATGTGTGTCAAAGTCAACAATCAAGAGAAGACTATACCAGAGTGAATACAGAGGGTTCACCACAAGATGTAAACCATTGGTGAGCCTCAAAAACAGGAAGGCCAGATTAGAGTTTGCCAAACGACATCTAAAAAATTCTTCAGAGTTCTGGAACAACATCCTATGGACAGATAAGACCAAGATACACTTGTACCAGAGTGATGGGAAGAGAAGAGTATGGAAAAGGAAAGGAACTTCTCATGATCCTAAGCATACCACCTCATCAGTGAAGCATGGTGGTGGTAGTGTCATGGCGTGGGCATGTATGGCTGCCAATAGAACTGGTTCTCTTGTATTTATTGATAATGTGACTGCTGACAAAAGCAGCAGGATGAATTCTGAAGTGTTTTGGGCAATATTATCTGCCCATATTCAGCCAAATGCTTCAGAACTCATTGGACGGCGCTTCACAGTGCAGATGGACAATGACCCAAAGCACACTGCAAAAGCAAACAAAGAGTTTTTTAAGGGAAAGACGTGGAATGTTATGCAATGGCCAAGTCAATCACCTGACCTGAATCCGATTGAGCACGCATTTCACTTGCTGAAGACAAAACTGAAGGGAAAATGCCCCAAGAACAAGCAGGAACTGAAGACAGTTGGAGTAGAGGCCTGGCAGAGCATCACCAGGTATGAAACCCAGCGTCTGGTGATGTCTATGCGTTCCAGACTTCAGGTTGTAATTGACTGCAAAGGATTTGCAATCAAGTATTAAAAAGTGAAAGTTTGATTTATGATTATTATTATGTCCCATTACTTTTGGTCCATTCACAAGTGGGAGGCACATATGCAAACTGTTGTAATTCCTACACTGTTCACCTGATTTGGATGTAAATACCCTCAAATTAAAGCTGACAGTCTGCAGTTAAAGCACATCTTGTTTGTTTCATTTCAAATCCATTGTGGTGGTGTATAGAGCCAAAAATGTTTGAATTGTGTCAATGTCCCAATATTTATGGACCTGACTGTATGTCTCTAAATATTTTTTTACTCACAAATGGATCCATAATGTCCTCTTCAGGATATGAGACTTAAGTATTATCTACTAATTTTGTTTCCCACTGAGAGCTTAAGAAAATAAATACATTTTTGTGGACCTGAATTAGACCAAGGTATTCATATGACTTTTGGAAAAACTTTATTAACATTCACTGAAAGAATAATAGTGATCCTTAATATTGTTGATTGGAAAGCACTGATTAAAGTAACTGCTACAGTGATGCAGTACTGATTATTATGGACCCATAGGAATTCTCTCCAGATGTATATGCGCTTGTAATGGGCAATTTTTTTACATCATAGTTACATACTTTTCCATCAGGTTTCTTTTGCATTTGGCAGAAAGGAAAATATAGAAACCAGTAGGATCTCATTTTAGTCAAGACTTAACCACTCAAAAATGGTTAAATGCAACATATACTTGCAGACCATGAATACATGTTGAGCTTATTCCTAAAAGTGTAATATAACCTTACAAATGATATATAATCATACTTTAAGGATAAGTCTACATGGGATCTGATACTAATAACCTATCCTAAGGATAGATCATCAATATCTAAAAAACATAAAACCTCTTTAAAGTTTACCCTTTGTAAGAAGGTACCTGAAATCAATGTGGATGGAAGGTATGTGTCACCGAGGTTCCTGGCCTCGGTGAAAAAAAAGAGCCGGTATTTTATGTGTCAGCAGCAGCTATTGCTAATTGACACAGTGAGATTTAGCATGGCTGTCATGGCTGATTCGGGACGGCTCCTACTGGGAGTAGTCAAAGTGCTGGGTGGGTGACTACTCCCCATGTTCCAGGCGGGTTTTGCCAGACATAAAAACCAGCCAGCACTGCCAGGTGTGTGGCTTTACCTCCCTCTGACAGTGGAGCTCAGGAGTCTGTGCGCTGTGAACTAAGGGCTGTGCTGGGATTTGTGGTTTGAGCCGGGCTGGAGGACTCAGGCCCCTCTAAAGTCGAACATTCCGCCTATGGACTTGATGAGGCTGAACTGCTAACAGGGTGTGAATTAACACCCAGGAGAAAAGGTGACTTTTATTGTTTACTAGCTGAAGGACCCGTCTTCGCTCAGGTATATTTAATCTATTTCATTTAATAGATATACAAGGAAAAAGGTGGCTCCACCCTCTGTTGAGAAGGATATGGTGCTCTGATCGTGACGGTGCGCCTAATCACTAAAAATACTAGACAAATGGATAGGCACTCAAACATCCGGGGTCACAATAAAAACACTTGTTTAATATAGATTATAAAACATAATAAACTCTTTCATACTCTCTAATAGAACAAAAGATCTGTATCATAAAATCGTACAAATAAAATAATAGATGCAATATTTGTCATAGAAAAAACGCACACAATATTAGAAAATATACTACATATACATAGTGTGGGTTTTGACACAAACTATCTTGTAACAATGTAACTATTGCCCTTATACAGAATGATAAAACACTTTATATCTATATTCTTTGTCTGCCAATAGACTCATATGTGTACTGTTAAATCCTCGATAGTTCTGAGTATCGGTCCCGTAGATAGTTTCGAAGTCTCACTATAACTGACTTCTTCCTCAGTGGACCACTGAGGAAGAAGTCAGTTATAGCGAGACTTCGAAATGTGTCTGGTAAACAATCACAGCCCTAAAAGTACCCAAATGCTGATGCTGTAAGGAGGAATATTGGAAAGTAAAGATACTGCCGGCAGAAAACAGATAAACCTTTGATGTAGAAACTGACACACTCTTACCAATTGCGGCCACTGAAGCTGCGGCTCCGAAGATCCAGGATACACGTATGAGACGCCAGAGTTTGGCGCGGAAATATACACGTGGGATGCTGAGATCGGAGTAAGAGACAGCACGGCCTTACTAACTGTAATAAGGTGGGAATCGAACGGAGGTAAGAGACATCAGTGTTCCATAATAGGTGGGACGCCACCAGGAACACTGAACTCCGCACCAACCCACTGAGATGTGAGTGTATTTATAGACATTATCCGTGTCCTAAAGTGATTATATATCTGCATCTGCATTGGTGGAGACCTTCCACAAATCATTTACTTTAGCAATGCTATACAACATATCTACAGGATCGATACTCAGAACTATCGAGGATTTAACAGTACACATATGAGTCTATCGACAGACAAAGAATATAGATAGAGAGTGTTTTATCTGTATAAGGGCAATAGTTACATTGTTACAAGATAGTTTGCGTCAAAACCCACACTATGTGTATGTAGTATATTTTCTAATATTGTGTGCGGTTTTTCTACGACAAATATTGCATCTATTATTTTATTTATACGATTTTATGATTCAGATCTTTTGTTCTATTAGACAGTATGAAAGAGTTTATTGTGTTTTATAATCTATATTAAACGAGTGTTTTTATTGTGACCCCGGATGTTTGAATGTCTATCCGTTTGTCCAGTATTTCATTTAATGTTAGTGTGTGTCGTTAAAAGATATCAACACTATCCACTATAACAGTGATATCTACAGCACTCCGCCCCCAAAACAGCGACCTCCACATCCTCTACCCCTTAACACTGACCCCCCCACAGTGCCCCGTCCCTTAAAATTGGACCTCCACAGCAGCCCACCCTCTTAACTTTGACCTTTACAGCAGCCTTCCCCTTTAACAGTGACTTTCACAGCATACCACCCCCTTGACAGTGACCTCCACAGGGGCCCATCCCCTTAACATTGGCCTTATTGGATCGTGGATGTGTCCTTTTGAACAGCTCACTCTAAGACAGCAGCACTGTACTGTCTGCGTGTGAGCTGCAGGGAGAAAGTCACCCTCCCTCCCACCTCCGCAGCTGACAGAAATTGATTTTTACCTTCATTTTTTCAATCCCTGTCGGCTGAGAAGTGGAAGGGCATGGCCTAACTAGATCGGGGCATGGTTTAGCAGGACCTAGAAGGTGATTTTAAACTTCATTTTTTCAATCTCAGTCAGCTGAGGAGTGGGATGGGGCATGGCCTAACCGGATCGGGGGGATGTCCTTTTGAACAGCTCACTCTAAGACAGCAGCACTGTGCTGTCTGAGTGTGAGCTGCAGGGAGAAATTCACCCTCCCTCCCACCTCTGCAGCTGACAGAAGTTGATTTTTACCTTCATTTTTTCAATCCCCGTCGGCTCAGGAGTGGGAGTGGCTGTGGCCTAACCAGATCTGGGCGTGGCTTAGCGGGACCTAGAAGTTGATTTTTAACTTAATTTTTTCAATCTCAGTCAGCTGAGGAGTGGGAGGAGGCATGGCCTAACCGGATCGGGGGCGAGTCCCTTTGAAAAGCTCACTCTAAGACAGCAGCACTGTGCTATCTAAGTGTAAGCTGCAGGGAGAAATTCACCCTCCCGAAGTGGGAGGGGGAGTGGCCTAATCAGATAAAGGGAGTGGTTTAGTGGGGCCTGGGGGAAGGGTTTTAAGTCTTTTGAGGATGGACACATTGTGGCAGGGGGCATGTCTGGGGATAAAAACATCTATTGCTGGAACAAAGGCACATCTTGAAATAAGGTACCAAGAGCTATTAGGCCATGGCTTAAATTCAATAGCGATTATCCTGGTGACAGATTTCCTTAAAGCTCTCATACAGCAGTGAAGATAAATGGCTGGGTTGTTATGGAAACCTGGAGTAAAACTGTGTATGTGGAGGCTAACGGCCTGCAAGCTTCTATTGGCTGATAAGGGTCATATGACCAGGCTTCTATTGGCTAATGCATTTTTTGGGAATATATTTTAGGAACGGTACGTCCTAGAGAGCTGAGATCTGGTCTAAAACCTTCCCAGACACCTGATGTACCTGTGTGTCAAATTTCGTGATTGTAAATGTGACGGTGCGGATTCCTTTAGCAGACATACACACACACGCATATACTCAGCTTTATATATTAGATGGACTTTCCTTGTGTGTGAAGAAACACCAAGCCACCTGCGTTTTGTGATACACCTTATCTGCATTTTGTTATACACCAATGTGTGAATAAACACCGCTGTTTGATTCAAGAACTGTGTACTTTGCCTCTATACTGCATCCGCTAGTCCTAACTACCAGAGCAAATCCCCACACCTTATACTTCAAACATAGAAATGGCAACTTCTGTGATATCTTATTTTTCTGCATATTGAAGATACTGTATACCTAGGAAATATTCTCCAATGTGTCCATGGTTTACCCAAACGAGTCTTCTGTGCAGATATGTATTGGGATAAGTTTTGTCACTGTATAGGTAAGTGTAGTCTCAAAAGAAGAGGTGAAAATTGTGTGCATACACAATAATCAATAATAATTTATTAATTTTGGGAAAAAACATCATTCATAAGACGTTTCTGTAAATCTTATCCGGTGATTATTTCTGCAAGGTTTTGGTAAATTGAACACATTTTCCTCAGTTACATTTTCTTCTTACATAGTAAACAAAGATACAACTGAAGCCTTTTTACCTCCCATTCAAGAACTAGAAAAGATGCTGACCTTGTCATATTTATAGGTTTGGAGCAGAATTGTTCCATCACCATCCTGGGTGTTGAACGATGGAGCTTGTCAAAGTGAGACCATATCTAATGAATCATCTTATCGCAGGTGCACACCGCACATATTAAAAAAGGATTGTATGAACAATGTGCCCTCTACAATAACCTTTCAATGTCTACTTTAACCCGTCTTTCAATCCCTTTCATCAGACGATCATCTTGAACAACAGACCTTAAACAGAGTCTCTTCAAAGACTTCTATGATTATTGGTCAGTGTGAGCACAGAGGGAAAAAAAGAGTGTTAGTATTGTAACCCATCATCTGAGCTTCCTACATGAGAATACTATGCTGTTACCTGCTGTTTTTCTTTCAAAATTCTTTCTCAGTCAGACATGAAAAGCAATAAATTAGATTGCATGATTTCTATAGAATTACAAACACTTGTAACTAAAATTTATTATTAAAGGGCATCTATCAGCAGATTTGTACCTATGAAACTGGTTAACCCAGTTGAATGTGTGCTTGGCACCTGAAGACATCTGTGTTAGGGTACTTTCACACTAGCGTTTTTCTTTTCCAGCATAGAGTTCCGTCACAGGGGCTCTATACCAGAAAGGAACTGATCAGTTATATCCGCATGCATTCTGAATGGAGAGTAATCCGTTCAGGATGCATCAGGATGTCTTCAGTTCAGTTATTTTGACTGATTAGGCAAACGATAAAACCGTAGCATGCTACGGTTTTATCTCCGGCGAAAAAAGCTGAAGACTTGCCGGAATGCCGGATCCGGCATTTTTCCCCATAGG
Source organism: Bufo bufo (assembly GCF_905171765.1). NCBI lineage: Eukaryota > Metazoa > Chordata > Amphibia > Anura > Bufonidae > Bufo > Bufo bufo. The sequence continues at coordinate 234,924,676 of NC_053393.1, forward strand.
AATGTATTAGTCCTGGATCTGGCATTCAAAATACCGGAATGCCTGATCCGTCCTTCCGGTTTGCGCATGCGCAGACCGGTAAAAATTTGAAAAAATATACAAGACGGATCCGTCTGTCCGCATGACAAGCGGAGAGATGGATCCGTTCTTGCAATGCATTTGTGAGACTGATCTGCATCTGGATGCGTCTCACAAATGCTTTCAGTCACTTCCAGATCGGCAGATCCGGCAGGCAGTTCCGACGACGGAACTGCTTGCCGGATCACACTGCCGCAAGTGTGAAAATAGCCTTAGTGCCATGTTCATGTGCCCACATTGATGAGAAAAATGAAGGTTTAGTATATGCAAATGAGCCTCTAGAAGCAATGGGGGCATTACTGTTACTCCTAGAGGCTCAGCTCTCTCAACTCTTTTACCCTTTGATTGACAAAACCAGGCAGCGAAAACATAATCAGGCATGCCTGGCCCTGTCAATAAAGTGTAGAGAGCTTGGCAGTTATAGAGAGAACACAGCCTCTAGAGGTAATGGCAGTGCCACCATTGCTCCTACAGGCTCATTTGCATATATTTAAACATCAATTTTCTAAGCAATGCAGGCACATATGAATGTGGGACCAACACTAATGTCTTCAGCTGTCAAGCGCACATGCAACAGGTCAGCCAGTTTCATAGGTGCAAATCTGATGACAGATGCCCTTGAAAAGGCAAAGTCATTAGTTTATGAAAGTAAAATTTATGAATAGGACATTTTTTGGGGTATGATTGGGGCAGAAATGTTTCTAAGGGTACTTTCACACTAGCGGCAGAGGACTCCTGCAGGCTGTTCCGGCGGGTGAACAGCCCGGCGGATCCGTCCTGCCGCTAGTTCACGTGTGTCCTGCCGCTAGTTCACTGCATGCAGTACTTTTAGTCCAGCTGCCTCTCGGCATGCGCTGCTGTGCTGCCGCTGGAACTCCACCCCTGCCCCCATTATAGTCAATAGGGACAGAGCGGCAGTCCGGGGGCACATGTGAACTAGCGGCAGGACTAATCTGACAGGCTGTTCACCCAGGGGAACAGCCTACCGGAGTCCCCTGACGCTAGTATAAAACTAGCCTAACTGTACCTGCCACACAAAAAATGGAGTCTGCTTAAAAAATGGAGTCCCCAATGTCCTCCTCCTCCTCCTCCAGTTCAGCCCCCACAGGGCTCATGTGGCCGTGAGATCTAGACGCCACGTCTCCAGTCCCCTGACCAGCCATATTTAGCAGCATCTGTTCCAGGACATGAAGCAGTGGAATGATGTACTCATCCCGTAGTCCTGGCAATTGACAAATAACGTGGCCTCATCAAAGGGCCTGAGCAAATGGCAGGTGCCACGCATGAGCTTCCACTGGCTGACATCAAAGTTACACAGGTGAGTACTCCTGTCTGCTTGGATCATCAAGAAATCGTTTATGGCCTTTGTTTGTATAGTCGGTCCAACATATGGAGGCTGGAATTGCAACGGGTGGAAACATTGCATATCAGCCTATGTTGGGGATGCCGTTCTGCCGCTGCAGGTCAAGGAGGGTGTGCTTTGTGGTGTACGAGTGGCTGAAGTGCATGCAAAGTTTTCTGGCCATTTTTAGGATGTCTTGCAGATGGGTGGAAGACTTCAGAAACTGCTTGACAAACAGATTGAACACGTGGGCCATGCAGGGTGCATGGCTTAGCCCTCCTTGATGCAGCGCTGACACAATGTTCTTCCCGTTGTCAGTCATCATGGTTCCGATTTTCAGTTGTTGCTGAGAAAGCCAGGATTCAATTTCTTGATGAAGGACACGGAGCAGTTCGCCCAGTCAAATGAGGTGCAGAACAGCATGAAACTGCCTTGCCCTGCACATGTGGTATGCTGGAGAGGCACTGTGAATTGTCCCTGCAGTGGAGGCTGAGGACACGGTGGAGGATGAGGAGGCAGAGGCGGACATTGTCACAGGACCAACGGCGTGAAAACGTGAAGGCGGAAGCGGCATCACCTGGCCAAGTTGCTGGCGTGGCTGTGCAGGAACCACCTTCACCCAGTGGGCCATAAAGGACATGTATTGTCCCTGACCGTAGTTACAGCTCCATACGTTGGCGCTGGCGAGCACTTTGGCGACACTGACAGGCTCAAGGACTGGTCCACCTTCTTTTCTACATGTGTGTGTAGGGCTGGTACTGCCTTTTTGGCAAATAAATTACGGCTTGGGACTCTCCACCTCGGCTCGGCACAAGCCATCAGTTCTCTGAAAGGTGCAGAGTCCACCACTTCAAAAGGGAGGGAATGCAGCACCAGCAACTTGGCCAGGAGCACGTTAAACTTCTGCATGATTGGATGAGTGCACGTATACTGTTGTCTCTTGGCAATCACGTTGGTAATCGATTGCTAATGGAATGACTGACAAGGAGTAGGAGGACGAGGAGCAGAAGCATCAGGACCAGCAGGTAATGGGAAGGACAGACAGCTCCCTACGGTTGAGGTGGTGGAGCTTTGACTGCCTGAAATCGGCTGTGTGCCACTGGGTGATGTAGCGGTTGCTGCAGCAGGCTGGACCACCACATTGGAGCCGCAGGTTCTCCCAGGCCACTTTATGGTGATGCCGCATATGTTGACGCAGGTGCCGAGGTGCCAACATTGACACCCTTGCCACTCTTCACCTTCTGCCCACAGATTCTACATATGGCCATGTTCACCTCCTCCGGTGGCTTAACAAAAAAATACCTCACCGCCGAGTAGGTGATTTTACCCCCAACACTACGCACTGACTGCTACCGCCGCTGCCTCTGTGAGGCATGCACCGCTACTTCACGGGTAGGTAGGCTCCTGCAAAACATGTGGTCTACCTTGGGCATGTTTGGCTCCCGACTTCCCACTGCTGCCACCCTGCTGACTCCCCTCCCGGCCATGCTAGCAACTTGCTGCCTCTGCCGCTGCCTTACGGGCAAGCTGCCACCCTCTTCTCCCGATGATGATGAAGCCCCTTCATCACCCGGCTCCCAACTGCGATCAGCTACATCATCATCTTCGAGTACTGTCTGCACGTCACTGATGTCCTCCTCAACCGTCTCTGTGTTAGGAGCCTGACCGCTGTCAACACCAGCTCCCACGCCACTCTCCTCATCACTACTTGCCTGCCTAGTGGAGGAAGTGGCGGATGTCTCCTCCACATCTTGGCTTGCCAGTAGCTGCTGACTGTCTTCTAGTAGCTTGTCCTCACTGTATAGTGGAGCTGAGCCCACATCATATAATACTTCTCTGGCTGAGGGAACAGAAAAGGACAGAGGCAGGTTGAGGACAGGTGAGGGCACAGGGCCTGCTCCCGGGCCATGCCAACTAAGGGTTGTGTCTAATGAACCCACTGACTCTTGGCTGGGGGTGTCTGATGTCACTTTGGACAAAGTCGAAGATTGAGTCAACCATTTAAGAACTGCTGGGTTGCTGGTCACGACACGACCGCTAGCTGACGCTGGGAGCTCAGGCCTCTCGAACTGACCCCTGCTGCCACGGCCCCTTACTCTGCTGCCACCTCTCCCAGCGCCAGAAACATTTAGGCCTCTGCCACTCACCTGTGCAGGGCCTGGCACTTCTTTGTCTGACATACTGTTAGATCAAATAAATAAAAAAAATGGAAATTAAAACACTTCCAAAATGTCTATAATTTTCTCACTTCACCACACAATGGCTAATAAGCCCTTTTTTTCCCCACTAATACACACAAAACATAGAACATATAACTGCACCACTGAGCGGCAAATATATGTATTTTTTGCCACTAATACATGCCACAAAAGGCTTTAGAACATATAACTGCACCGCTGAATGGCAAATATATTTTTCTTTTTCCACTAATACACGCCACAAAAGGCTTTAGAACTAGTGTTGAGCGCGAATATTCGAATAGCGAATATTAATCGCGAATATCGCAACTTCGATAGTTCACGAATATTACGAATATACTGCTATATATTCGTTATATTGAATATTCGTCATTTTTTACATCTGAACAAATGATTCCTCCCTGCTTAAAATGCTGGTGGTCAATGAGTCATTGGCCCACAAGCAAGAAGCAGGGAGGAATCATGACTTTAGATGAAAAAAGACGAATATTCTAAAAAACGAATATATAGCACTAGTTTTTGACCAACACCTTTTTTCGCATAAAAATTCGCATTATGAGATTTTTATTACAGATTTTTCGCAATAAAACGAATATCTCTAATACGAATATTCGCGAATATATGACGAATATTCTACCATATATTCGCGAAATATCGCAAATTCGAATATTGCCCCTGCCACTCATCACTATTTAGAACATATAACTGCACCGCTGAATGGCAAATATATTTTTCTTTTGCCACTAATACACGCCACAAAAGGCTTTAGAACATATAACTGCACTGCTGAAGGGCAAATATATTTTTAATTTTTCCACTAATACACGCCACAAAAGGCTTTAAAACATATAACTGCACCACTGAACAGCAAATATATTTTTTCTTTTTCCACTATTACATGCCACAAAAGGCTTTAGAACATATAACTGCACTGCTGAACGGCAAATATATTTTTTCTTTTTCCACTAATACACGCCACAAAAGGCTTTGGAACATATAACTGCACCATTGAATGGCAAGTATATTTTACTTTTGCCACTAAAACATGACAGAAAGGGCTGTAATTTTAGCACTTCATTACACAATAGCTAATAAGCCCTTTTTTCCCTCTAATACAAGCCAAAAAATGCTTTAGAACATATAACTGCACCGCACAAGGGCAAATAAGATGTAGAAATATTTCTTCTTAATAAACCACCCTATTAATGCATGTATCAAACAGGACTTGCACCCTAATAAGAACAGTTTGCTGGAATTACAGAGCTGTATAGTGGCACAATTAAGTTTTTTCTAGCACTGTCTGTAGCACCTGCTGACGTCTCTCCCTGGAATAAGTACTCTGGAAAATGGCAGAATCCAAGATGGCTGAGGCTTTTTATAGGGCTCTGACATCACAGGGCTGGCTGGCTGCTGATTGGCTGCATGCATGGCATTATGGGTGATCTCGCCTTCATAGAGTTCCTTGCTTCATGTCCTCACATGTGCAGCAGCCATTTTAGAAAAAAATGCAATTCGCTACCACGAATCGCGAGGAAATTCGGCTTCGGTGTGAATAAAAATTTTCATGAAATTTTTCCTTCGGCAGCTTCAATTCGCTCATCTCTAGTAGTGGCAGTAGAAACAGTGGATGCGACAGTGGCATTTGGGGCAAAAACAAAGCAGGGAATCGGGAGGGGTGTCAAGAAGCCCGAGATGACATATCTCACTCTCATAAAAGTGTTGTGGAGACTGAGGATAACAATTACTGTGAGCTGGATAGGACATGGTAGCCAGATCGGAGTACTGAGGAGGAAGTAACATCAGTGGAAGAGGGTGGTGGCCGAGGGGGCAATAAAGTGCAGAGGCAATGTACAGCCAGAACCTCCAAAAAACTGCCAGTGCCAGATTTGTTTAAATTATGGTCCGTCCTGGAACTGGTGATGCTACAAGTTCAAAACATACCAGACCTAGGCCAACCTTGGCTGCCGCTAGCTCTGTGGGGAGTGTGACCCCTTTCACATGGGCGAGTTTTCCACGTGGGTGCAATGCGTGACGTGCACGCATTGCACCCGCACTGAATCCTGAACCATTCATTTCAATGGGGATGTGTACATGAGCAATGTTTTTCACGCATCACTTGTGCATTGTGTGAAAATCGCAGCATGTTCTATATTCTGCGTTTTTCACGCAATGCAGGCCCCAATAGAAGTGAATGGGGCTGCGTGAAAATCGCATTGCATCCGCAAGCAAGTGCCGATGCAATGCGATTTTCACGGATGGTTGCTAAGGAGAGGATGAGATTAAAGTACACTTACTGTATTATTTTCCATTATAACATGGTTATAATGGAAAATAATATCATTCTTTAATGCAGAATGCGAAGTAAAATGTCCATTAAGGGTTAAAAAATTATAAAAAAATTACTTGCCTCATCCACTTGATCATGCAGCCGTTATCGTCTTCTTTTTTCTTCTTGCAGGACCTACAAAAGGACCTGCACTGATGTAATCGTGCTCACCACGTGGTGAGAGCGGTGACGTCAGCGCAGGTCCTGCTGAATGAAGATAGAAGGACCTTCTATCTTCATTAAGCAGGACCTGCGCTGACGTCACAGCGCTCACCACGTGGTGAGCGCGATGACTTCAGTGCAGGTCCTTTTGCAGGTCCTGCAAGAAGGAGAAAGAAGACAATAATGGCTGCGCGATCAAGTGGATGAGGTAAGTAATTTTTTTATTATTTTTTAACCCTTAATGTACATTTTACTTAGCATTCTGCATTAAAGAATGATATTATTTTCCATTATAACCATGTTATAATGGAAAATAATAAAATCTACAGAACACCGAAACCAAACCCAAACTTCAGTGAAGAAGTCTGGGTTCGGGTCTGGGTACCACATTCAGTTTTTTATCACGTGCATGCAAAATGCATTAAATCTATTTGCACTCGCGTGAACACCCTAAAAAAAAAAGTGTGTCAAAAAAGCAGGTTTTTGTCACCTTACATAACAAAAAGTGTAATACCAAAAAAGTCATATGCACCCTAAAGTAGTACCAATCAAACCTTCATCTCATACTGAAAAAAATGAGCCCCTACATAAGACAGTCGCCCAAAATTAAAAAAAAAACTATGGCTTTCAGAATATGGAGACACTAAAATAGAACATTTTTTTTCTAAAATGCTTTATTATGTAAATCAAACAACCAAAAAAAGTAGTCCCATTTGGTATTGTTGCGTCCGTCAGATAAACACTGTAAATAACAAAAAATTAAAACGGTGCCAAAACAGCTATTTTTTGTTACCTTGCCTCACATAAAGTGTAATATAGAGCAAATCATAATCATAAACCAAAAATCATATGTACCCTAAAATAGTACCAATAAAACTGCCACCTCATCCCGTAGTTTTCAAAATGGGGTAATTTTTTTGGAGTTTCTACTCTAGGGGTGCATCAGGGGGTCTTTAATTGTGACATGGCAGGTTACAATTATCCCAGTGAAATCTGCCTTCCAAAAACCATATGGCGTCCCTTTCCTTCCGCTTCCTGCCGTGTGCCCGTACAGCAGTTTATGACTACATATGGGGTATTTCTGTAAACTACACAATCAGGGCAATAAATATGAGCTTTGTAAGCTGAAAAAATTTTATTAAAATGAAAAATCTGCCAAAAAGTTAAATTCTGAAATGTCATCTCCATTTTCTATTAATTCTTGTGGAACACCTAAAGGGTTAACAAAGTTTGTAAAATCAGTTTTGAATACCTTTAGGGGTGTAGTTTCTAAAATGGGGCAATTTTTTGGTGGTTTCTATTATGTAAGCCTCACAAAGTGACTTCAGACCTGAGCTGGTCCTTAGAAAGTGAGTTTTGGAAATTTTCTGCTTCTACACTTTTGATTTGCTTCTACACTTGCTTTGCTTCTTTGATTTGCTTCTACACTTTTAAGACTTCTAACTTCCCCCAAAAATAAAATGGCATTCACAAAATGATCCAAACTCAAAGTAGACATATAGGGAACGTAAAGTAATAACTATTTTTGGAGTTATTACTATCTATTATAACAGTACAGAAATTGAAATTTGCTAATTTGCTAATTTTTCAAAATTTTGGTTAAATTTGGTATTTTATTATAAATAAAAATGACATTTTTTGACTCAATTTTACCACTGTCATGAAGTACAATATGTGTTGAAAAAACAATCTCAGAAGGGCCTAGATAAGTAAAAGCGTTTTAAAGTTATTATCACATAAAGTGACACATGTCGGATTTGCAAAAAATGGCCTGGGCAGGAAGGTGAAAACTGGCCTGGGGTTGAACTGGCCTTTGTATGCAGTGCTACCCTGTTTAACTATATATATATATATGTATATATATATATATATATATATATATATCACTGTCTTTGCTGTCACTGCTGTCAGTTCCTGCACGTTTCTGTTATATTCCCAGTCATACTTTTCTCTTCATATTTTAATAAATAGTAGGTATTGTCCCTGACACTGTCCTTGACAAGTTGAGTTGTGATATTTAGGGTATTAAGAGTTTTTGGTTTGCAGTACTTGAAAGGTCCTTTGACTAGAGTGACTGTACTTCTGCCTCATGCTGAGCATTCTGTTAAAGTTGGTAGTGTGAAGTTAAGATCAATGATATGGTATAAAGTCCAGAGTTGACAACATTCTAAATCAGCAATGTTAAACTTGAGGTTGAGTTTCCAACCTTTGTCAGCTTCTCCCAAAGTCCATGTTTCATGTCTTGGATGGGTTACTATTAAAGAGAACACCTACTGTTAAGGCATCTTGAAAAGTTACAGTGAACAGTGGAAAGAGGACAATTTAGGGTTATATCTTGCCGCTACCTGCATACATTATATACAACTAAGCAAGCAGGAATGTAAACCATGATGCAAAGATTATACTATTCATCTTTTATATTTTATGTTTTTATATTGTTTGGTGAAATAGTTGCTACACTCAAGAAGGAGTTGTTGGAATCTTTACATGTGTGACTGTAATGAAGATTTATGTAAGTTAATATTAGAGTAAAAGGATATCGGGGAAAACTGTACAATTAAAAGGAGGCTCTAGAACCCTGTTCGGCTCCTATAGTCTGGATACAAGATGAGATACAATTGGACATGGAGACATAGGTTCTGTATGATATCTTGCTGCACATTTGCCCACAGATTTTGCAGCTGGGCCTTCTTAAGTAGATTTGACTATTTTTAACACCTGTGAAGCAATGATTATGATGCTGGTTCTCAGCAACAACTTACTTTTAGCTCATGTGTGACACACCGCTGAAATCAGCACTTCTCTTCACTATTTTATGCTGCCCTCAGTGAGGGCAGCATAAAGTTGATGACAGGTTCCCTTTAACCACCTCCGGACCGCCTAACGCAGGATCGCGTTCCGGAGGTGGCAGCGCTGCGCACAGTCACGCATATACGCGTCATCTCGCGAGACGCGAGACTTCCTGTGAACGCGCGCGCTCACAGGAACGGAAGGTAAGAGAGTTGATCTCCAGCCTGCCAGCGGCGATCGTTCGCTGGCAGGCTGGAGATGTGTTTTTTTTAACCCCTAACAGGTATATTAGACGCTGTTTTGATAACAGCGTCTAATATACCTGCTACCTGGTCCTCTGGTGGTCCCCTTTGTTTGGATCGACCACCAGAGGACACAGGTAGCTCAGTAAAGTAGCACCAAGCACCACTACACTACACTACACCCCCCCCCGTCACTTATTAACCCCTTATTAGCCCCTGATCACCCCTAATCACCCCTGATCACCCCATATAGACTCCCTGATCACCCCCCTGTCATTGATTACCCCCCTGTCATTGATCAACCCCCTGTAAAGCTCCATTCAGACGTCCGCATGATTTTTACGGATCCACTGATAGATGGATCGGATCCGCAAAACGCATCCGGACGTCTGAATGAAGCCTTACAGGGGCGTGATCAATGACTGTGGTGATCACCCCATATAGACTCCCTGATCACCCCCCTGTCATTGATTACCCCCCTGTCATTGATTACCCCCCTGTAAAGCTCCATTCAGATGTCCGCATGATTTTTACGGATGCACTGATACATGGATCGGATCCGCAAAACGCATCCGGTCGTCTGAATGAAGCCTTACAGGGGCATGATCAATGACTGTGGTGATCACCCCCCTGTCATTGATTACCCCCCTGTAAAGCTCCATTCAGATGTCCGCATGATTTTTACGGATGCACTGATAGATGGATCGGATCCGCAAAACGCATCCGGACGTCTGAATGAAGCCTTACAGGGGCATGATCAATGACTGTGGTGATCACCCCATATAGACTCCCTGATCACCCCCCTGTCATTGATTACCCCCCTGTCATTGATTACCCCCCTGTAAAGCTCCATTCAGATGTCCGCATGATTTTTACGGATGCACTGATAGATGGATCGGATCCGCAAAACGCATCCGGACGTCTGAATGAAGCCTTACAGGGGCGTGATCAATGACTGTGGTGATCACCCCATATAGACTCCCTGATTACCCCCCTGTCATTGATTACCCCCCTGTAAAGCTCCATTCAGATGTCCGCATGATTTTTACGGATGCACTGATAGATGGATCGGATCCGCAAAACGCATCCGGACGTCTGAATGAAGCCTTACACGGGCGTGATCAATGACTGTGGTTATCACCCCATATAGACTCCCTGATCACCCCCCTGTCATTGATCACCCCCCTGTCATTGATCACCCCCCTGTCATTGATCACCCCCCTGTCATTGATCACCCCTCTGTAAGGCTCCATTCAGATATTTTTTTTGCCCAAGTTAGCGGAATTATTTTTTTTTTTTCTTACAAAGTCTCATATTCCACTAACTTGTGTCAAAAAATAAAATCTCACATGAACTCACCATACCCCTCACGGAATCCAAATGCGTAAAATTTTTTAGACATTTATATTCCAGACTTCTTCTCACGCTTTAGGGCCCCTAGAATGCCAGGGCAGTATAAATACCCCACATGTGACCCCATTTCGGAAAGAAGACACCCCCAGGTATTCCGTGAGGGGCATATTGAGTCCATGAAAGATTGAAATTTTTGTCCCAAGTTAGCGGAACGGGAGACTTTGTGAGAAAAAAATTAAAAATATCAATTTCCGCTAACTTGTGCCAAAAAAAAATAATTTCTATGAACTCGCCATGCCCCTCATTGAATACCTTGGGGTGTCTTCTTTCCAAAATGGGGTCACATGTGGGGTATTTATACTGCCCTGGCATTCTAGGGGCCCCAAAGCGTGAGAAGAAGTCTGGTATCCAAATGTCTAAAAATGCCCTCCTAAAAGGAATTTGGGCACCTTTGCGCATCTAGGCTGCAAAAAAGTGTCACACATCTGGTATCGCCGTACTCAGGAGAAGTTGGGGAATATGTTTTGGGGTGTCATTTTACATATACCCATGCTGGGTGAGAGAAATATCTTGGTCAAATGCCAACTTTGTATAAAAAAATGGGAAAAGTTGTCTTTTGCCAAGATATTTCTCTCACCCAGCATGGGTATATGTAAAATGACACCCCAAAACACATTCCCCAACTTCTCCTGAATACGGCGATACCACATGTGTGACACTTTTTTGCAGCCTAGGTGGGCAAAGGGGCCCATATTCCAAAGAGCACCTTTAGGATTTCACAGGTCATTTACCTACTTACCACACATTAGGGCCCCTGGAAAATGCCAGGGCAGTATAACTACCCCACAAGTGACCCCATTTTGGAAAGAAGACACCCCAAGGTATTCCGTGAGGGGCATGGCGAGTTCCTTGAATTTTTTATTTTTTGTCACAAGTTAGTGGAAAATGCTTATTTTATTTTTTATTTTTTTTTCATACAAAGTCTCATATTCCACTAACTTGTGACAAAAAATAAAAACTTCCATGAACTCACTATGCCCATCAGCGAATACCTTGGGGTCTCTTCTTTCCAAAATGGGGTCACTTGTGGGGTAGTTATACTGCCCTGGCATTCTAGGGGCCCAAATGTGTGGTAAGGAGTTTGAAATCAAATTCTGTAAAAAATGACCTGTGAAATCCGAAAGGTGCTCTTTTGAATATGGGCCCCTTTGCCCACCTCGGCTGCAAAAAAGTGTCACACATCTGGTATCTCCGTAATCGGGAGAAGTTGGGGAATGTGTTTTGTGGTGTCATTTTACATATACCCATGCTGGGTGAGAGAAATATCTTGGCAAAAGACAACTTTTCCCATTTTTTTTATACAAAGTTGGCATTTGACCAAGATATTTATCTCACCCAGCATGGGTATATGTAAAAAGACACCCCAAAACACATTCCTCAACTTCTCCTGAATACAGAGATACCAGATGTGTGACACTTTTTTGCAGCCTAGGTGGGCAAAGGGGCCCACATTCCAAAGAGCACCTTTCGGATTTCACAGGTCATTTACCTACTTACCACACATTTGGGCCCCTAGAATGCCAGGGCAGTATAACTACCCCACAAGTGACCCCATTTTGGAAAGAAGAGACCCCAAGGTATTCGCTGATGGGCATAGTGAGTTCATGGAAGTTTTTATTTTTTGTCACAAGTTTGTGAAATATGAGACTTTGTATGAAAAAAAAAAAAAAAAAAAAAAAATCATCATTTTCCACTAACTTGTGACAAAAAATAAAAAATTCTAGGAACCCGCCATGCCCCTCACGGAATACCTTGGGGTGTCTTCTTTCCAAAATGGGGTCACTTGTGGGGTAGTTATACTGCCCTGGTATTCTAGGGGCCCAAATGTGTGGTAAGGAGTTTGAAATCAAATTCAGGAAAAAATGAGGAGTGAAATCCGAAAGGTGCTCTTTGGAATATGGGCCCCTTTGCCCACCTAGGCTGCAAAAAAGTGTCACACATCTGGTATCCCCGTACTCAGGAGAAGTTGAGGAATGTGTTTTGGGGTGTCTTTTTGCATATACCCATGCTGGGTGAGATAAATATCTTGGTCAAATGACAACTTTGTATAAAAAAAATGGGAAAAGTTGTCTTTTGCCAAGATATTTCTCTCACCCAACATGGGTATATATAAAATGACACCCCAAAACACATTCCCCACCTTCTCCTGAGTACGGAGATACCAGATGTGTGACACTTTTTTGCAGCCTAGGTGGGCAAAGGGGCCCATATTCCAAAGAGCACCTTTCGGATTTCACAGGTCATTTTTTACAGAATTTGATTTCAAACTCCTTACCACACATTTGGGCCCCTAGAATGCCAGGGCAGTATAACTACCCCACAAGTGACCCCATTTTGGAAAGAAGAGACCCCAAGGTATTCGCTGATGGGCATAGTGAGTTCATAGAACTTTTTATTTTTTGTCACAAGTTAGTGGAATATGAGACTTTGTAAGAAAAAAAAAAAAAAAAATCATCATTTTCCGCTAACTTGTGACAAAAAATAAAAGGTTCTATGAACTCACTATGCCCATCAGCGAATACCTTAGGGTGTGTACTTTCAGAAATGGGGTCATTTGTGGGGTGTTTGTACTGTCTGGGCATTGTAGAACCTCAGGAAACATGACAGGTGCTCAGAAAGTCAGAGCTGCTTCAAAAAGCGGAAATTCACATTTTTGTACCATAGTTTGTAAACGCTATAACATTTACCCAAACCATTTTTTTTTTACCCAAACATTTTTTTTTTATCAAAGACATGTAGAACTATAAATTTAGAGCAAAATTTCTATATGGATGTCGTTTTTTTTGCAAAATTTTACAACTGAATGTGAAAAATGTCATTTTTTTGCAAAAAAATCGTTAAATTTCGATTAATAACAAAAAAAGTAAAAATGTCTGCAGCAATGAAATACCACCAAATGAAAGCTCTATTAGTGAGAAGAAAAGGAGGTAAAATTCATTTGGGTGGTAAGTTGCATGACCGAGCAATAAACGGTGAAAGTAGTGTAGGTCAGAAGTGTAAAAAGTGGCCTGGTCTTTCAGGGTGTTTAAGCACTGGGGGCTGAGGTGGTTAAGAATGAGCAAATCAATTTCAAAATTAATCAGATTCATTTTGAATTTCACAAAATTGCTGCTGCTAGTTCTGTGTGGAGTGTGTGGGTGTCTCCTGTGACAGTTTTTCTCCACAGTGCTGGAAGACAAAAGCATTGCCATATTCAAAATCTGCAGGATTAAAATAAGCCATGGGCATTCAAACACAGACATAGGTACTACAGCTCTACTGCAGCACATAAAACAGCATCACCAAATCCAGTGGTAAACTAGAAGTGGCTGCTAGCTAGCAAATCCACATGCAGTACAATGTCCTTGTCGTTGACCACTTCTCCTCCTCCTCCACTCTGTCATCAGCCATTGATAATGAAATATGTAGCCAAGAAACAACTCTACACACTCATTAATCTGCTGGTGAGCAAGCTTAACTGCCACCTGGCCAAGTTGCTGGCAGTGCTATCTCTGCCTTACCACTCACTGTATTTTGCGGCCTTCAGGGAGATGATGGTGTGCCTAGCCTCCAGTGTCTATATAGAGATAATCCACGGCACACCAATATTTTTTTACTTTGCAAATTTATTGTAGGTACATATTGGTATTTCACAAGATTTTGTCAATATATGACTAGTCGCGCCATAACTGTGATATAAGCAAAAAATCACATATATATTTTTGTAGGCCTTGCTATGTCCCAACGTTTCGGTCCTGTCAAAGACCTTTCTCAAGGGATCTGAAAAGGAGTATAAATAAAGGTTTTATTTGGCGTCTCAAAATGGCGACCATAGTGTACTATTGACCCATATGAAAGCATAAACAAATAGGACGAATTTATATATATATATATATATATGCATGCATGTATGTATACATGTATGTACACGTGTATGCAATTACACACACACATACACACACACATACACACACACCCATGCACAAAAAACCGCATGCAAACATATAGATCTCAGATTAATGATTTTGATAAAGAGAGAGTAAAAGGTAGGTAAAGTAGGAGGGAGATTGAGGATATATGACTGGTCGAGTAGATGCTGTTTCTGATAAAGAGAGTACATGATAAATGAGATAAGGCTAGCGCATGAACCCTTACTCATCAGTAAGATATCAGTCAGAATTAGGAATCAATCTAAAAAGGTGGGTAAAATTTAGTATGGTGAGCTTAAAAACGTTATGTCTATAGATAAATGGAATAGCAGTTAGGATATACGTATATAATATCTCGATCTGTAGTAATACATGAACTTACCAAGGCCGGTTGGTAGAACTGCATGGTGTGGGCGCTGCGTATGTGTACCTCTGGTGGCGTTTTAAGACGAGCGGCCGGAAGTCATGTGTCTGCTTTGACCTGTGTCCGGGTTCAGCGGGTCACATGATCGTCGGTGACGTCATGTGAGCAGCGCGGCCGCAGGACACAGTGGGGCATGCGCACTAAGTGCTGGGATGATAAGTAGAGGTCTAGCATTGTACTAGATATATGTGCTATATTACGTCTGGAGGGGTGAATAATGGTAATAATCGACTGGGGATCAGACAGCTGATTGATTCACAAGAAGGGGGAGGGGTTGTATGAGGAATATTAAAGATATTTGAAGTAGAGAGTGTTTGTAGTTCTATGCTGCTGCTTGAATAAGGGAGAATAGGGACAGTTGTCGAAGTAGAAAAGGGGTCACATACATATATAAAAAGAAATAATTTGAAGCATCATGTAGCAATTCCTTTGATTCTCAGCATACTCAGATATAAAGTATAAAGAAAAAAGATGAAAAATAAATAACAAAAAAGCCAAAAAAACGAAAGGCGAAAAAACATTATATAGTTCTTAGATTTTATAAATGAATATATAAGCATATAGGTATCTATGCGTACTAAAATCTTATACTATATTCTAATCTATGATGAGGTGGAGGGGGTTGGGGGTGGGAAGGGGAAGGGGTGGAAGGGAAAGGTAGGAGGGGAGGCAAGGGAGGGGGGGGGGGGGGAAAGGGGGGGGGGGAATATGGAAAAGAGGGGGGAAGAAGGGGGAGGGGGGGGGGTTAGTTTTCTCACCAACTTGTATATTGACTATGTTTATAATCCAACTAGGGAGCCTGAAATAAAGGAGAGGTACATACGTATTAATATCAGAAGTAACATTATAGTACCATATCAGTCCACAATATTCAAAGATAAGTATAAATGTTTAGAGATCACAGTAAAAGTCACATTCCCGATTAAGGCCTCTCGGGGATAAGGTGTCCAGTCGGTGTATCCAAAAGCTTTCTCTTTCTTTCAATGTTTTAATCCTGTTGCCACCCCTCCGTGGGGTATTGACTTGTTCCAAGACCTGGTAGCGTAAGGATGAAATCTGGTGGTGGTGTTCCTTAAAGTGCGCTGGGATTGGTAACAGTAATTGTTCAGTCCTAACAGTGGATTTGTGTTTGGAAATACGGTTCCTTATTTGTTGCGTGGTTTCACCCACATAACAAAGTCCACAAGGGCATTTAATTAGATAGACAACGAATGAGGAATCACAGGTATAGTAGCCTTTGATAGGGAATCTTTTGCCCGTGTGTGGATGTGTAATAAAGTTACCCTTAATCACACTCGAGCACTGTGCGCAATGTAGGCACGGGAATGTGCCATATTTTGGATTTTGTAAAAAACGTTGCTTTGGTATTTTTTCTAAAGGTCCAATATCTGCACGGATGAGGTGGTCCCTAATATTTTGTGATCTTTTATAACAGGTGATAGGAGGAGACTGGAATTCTGGAATCTCGGGGTATGCTTGTGACAGTATAGACCATTGTTTTCTGATTGTTTGTTGGATTTTTGGAGCCAGGGGATGATATGTGAGAATGCATGGTATCCGTGGTGGGGGAATGGTGGTTTGTGGAGTAGTTTGTTTGCTTGTTGACGATTTGTTAGTGATCAATTGGTCAGGGTAGCCCCTTTGTCTGAATTTGGTTTTCATATCCGCTTGTCTCTGTTGTAATGTTAATGGATCTGTTACTATTCTTTCTAACCTTGTGAGTTGAGATTTAGGGAGTGACGCTTTGGTGGCTCTAGAGTGGTTACTGGTATAATGTAGTAAGCTGTTCCTATCCGTTGGTTTATTGTAAAGGTCAAATTGGATGTGACCTGATGGATCTTTCAGAACTAGAGTGTCTAGAAAACTAATTCTCTCAGTATTGGTTATGACTGTGAACCCGAGTTCAGGGTAGATGTTATCAAGGTAATGATGAAAATGTAAAGCACTTGATATAGGACCTTTCCACAAACAGAAAATGTCGTCGATAAATCGGAGCCATGTTTTTGCGTGCTGTTGGAAAAGATGATGTGTGTAGACAAACTGTTCCTCAAAGTGGATCATAAAGGCGTTTGCATAAGGCGGGGCTACATTGGCCCCCATTGCGGTACCCCGTTTTTGAATATAGTACTGATCCCCAAAGAGGAAGTAGTTTTCTTTCAACACTAAAGTAAGCAAGGATAAGCAGAATTCCTGTTGTGTAGGAGTTAAAGTGGAGGTAGTGGAAAGTAGATGTGCTGTGGCTTTGATGCCTTTGTCGTGTTCGATGGACGTGTATAGACTGTTGACATCCATGGTCAACAGTATGGTATCTGATTCTGGTACGATCTGTTTGATTTTGGAAATAAAGTCATTGGTGTCTAATAGGAATGATCGTGACGTCTTGATAAGTGGGGTAAGTATGCGGTCTAAATAAATGGAGAGAGGGGATAAGATGGATTCTGTGGAGGCAACGATTGGTCTTCCGGGGGGGTTCTCTAAACTCTTATGTATTTTGGGCAGGATATAAAAAACTGGAATTATTGGGTGTTGTTTGGTTAAATAAGTAGATGTTTTACTATCTATTATACCTCGTTCTTGATAATGTGATAAGACGGACTGGATTTTGTTGGCTAACATAGACGTTGGGTTAGATGATAATGGCACATAGGTAGTGGAGTCTCTCAATTGATTTTGCACTTCGTTAATGTACATGCTCTTGTTCATAACTACTATCGCTCCCCCTTTGTCAGCCGGTTTGATAATGATGTCCTG
The DNA here is from genome assembly GCF_905171765.1 of Bufo bufo. Taxonomy (NCBI): domain Eukaryota; kingdom Metazoa; phylum Chordata; class Amphibia; order Anura; family Bufonidae; genus Bufo; species Bufo bufo. The sequence goes on from NC_053393.1 coordinate 234,942,310, forward strand.
ATTGGTTTGTAATTCTGTGATGGCCCTTTGTTCTTCTATGGGGAGGTTATGAGTGTGTTTAAATTTACCTGTCTGTTGGGCTTTGATAATCTGTTGAATTGATTGGTATGTGAAGGAGATATAAGTTTCTGCTGGGTGGTAGGTTCTAGGAGGCATGAATGTGCTTTTTAATCTCAGATTTAAGTTTTTTAATGATAAAGGGTCTGAGGTACTGGCTTGTGATGAAGTTGATATGGGGTCTGTCTGGTTGAAATGTGCCTTTAATCTTATATTGCGAAAGAATCGCTGCAATTCTAATTCTAGATGGAATGTATCAAGAGGAGTGGTAGGGCAAAAGGTTAATCCTTTTTGCAAAACGGAAATGTGTGCTGGAGATAAGTTCATGGAGGAAATATTAACGACTAAGTTCTCAACTTTACCTGAGAGCGAGTCTGGATTCTGTTGTCGGTGTCTGCGCCTCTTGCCCCTCCGCGTTCGTTTCTGTTGTAGCGTTGGCGTGTCCGTCCTCGTCCTAAAAAAGGTTGGGAACTGTATTGGTTGTAGGGTCGGTCGCTTTCGGATCCTGAGGAGCTGGCGGAGAAGTGTTGTTGACGGTTATCCCGTGGTGGTCGAAAGTTGGGATCCCTCCACCTGTAGACTCGGTTGGAGCGGTAGTCTTCCGCGTCTCTGATGAACTTTGTTCTTTTCCTGTTCTCTGTCAGCTTCTGGAACTCAGAAATCTGTTTGGTTGTTTTCTCCTTTAGGTTTGTCCACTCCTCTTGCGGTAATACGGTTGAGAGTTGGTTCTCTGTGGATTCAATCTGTTTCGTTAATTCGCCAATTGTTTGATGAGCCTTGTCTATAGTCAGGAGCATTAAATCAAAAGAGCATTTGTTGAGTATGCTTTCAAAGCGATTGCAAAAATCAGGATCATCACGAAAAAGTGTGGGACGCAAGTGAGACCGTAGTCCCCTCGGTATGCGACCACTTTTGTGATACTCAGTGAGTGTACTGCAGTGTAACTGCAGTGAGACCAGTCTTCGTTGGTCACGTGTGTAATCTCTGGTTTTCCATTCCTGTGAGGGAATTTGTAGGAAATCATTCCCCAGTTGTACCTGGGCGATGATGTTGTTAGTAGCTTCTAGATCATATGAGAAGGTGTTCTGAGACATATAGTCTGGGTGCTGGATCCACAGAGGAACTTCAATTGTAGGAAATTGTAGAATCCGCACACCTTGGTATGGTGGTGGGTGCTCGCAGAGGACTTCAGTCGCAGAATATATAGAGATAATCCACGGCACACCAATATTTTTTTACTTTGCAAATTTATTGTAGGTACATATTGGTATTTCACAAGATTTTGTCAATATATGACTAGTCGCGCCATAACTGTGATATAAGCAAAAAATCACATATATATTTTTGTAGGCCTTGCTATGTCCCAACGTTTCGGTCCTGTCAAAGACCTTTCTCAAGGGATCTGAAAAGGAGTATAAATAAAGGTTTTATTTGGCGTCTCAAAATGGCGACCATAGTGTACTATTGACCCATATGAAAGCATAAACAAATAGGACGAATTTATATATATATATATATATATGCATGCATGTATGTATACATGTATGTACACGTGTATGCAATTACACACACACATACACACACACATACACACACACCCATGCACAAAAAACCGCATGCAAACATATAGATCTCAGATTAATGATTTTGATAAAGAGAGAGTAAAAGGTAGGTAAAGTAGGAGGGAGATTGAGGATATATGACTGGTCGAGTAGATGCTGTTTCTGATAAAGAGAGTACATGATAAATGAGATAAGGCTAGCGCATGAACCCTTACTCATCAGTAAGATATCAGTCAGAATTAGGAATCAATCTAAAAAGGTGGGTAAAATTTAGTATGGTGAGCTTAAAAACGTTATGTCTATAGATAAATGGAATAGCAGTTAGGATATACGTATATAATATCTCGATCTGTAGTAATACATGAACTTACCAAGGCCGGTTGGTAGAACTGCATGGTGTGGGCGCTGCGTATGTGTACCTCTGGTGGCGTTTTAAGACGAGCGGCCGGAAGTCATGTGTCTGCTTTGACCTGTGTCCGGGTTCAGCGGGTCACATGATCGTCGGTGACGTCATGTGAGCAGCGCGGCCGCAGGACACAGTGGGGCATGCGCACTAAGTGCTGGGATGATAAGTAGAGGTCTAGCATTGTACTAGATATATGTGCTATATTACGTCTGGAGGGGTGAATAATGGTAATAATCGACTGGGGATCAGACAGCTGATTGATTCACAAGAAGGGGGAGGGGTTGTATGAGGAATATTAAAGATATTTGAAGTAGAGAGTGTTTGTAGTTCTATGCTGCTGCTTGAATAAGGGAGAATAGGGACAGTTGTCGAAGTAGAAAAGGGGTCACATACATATATAAAAAGAAATAATTTGAAGCATCATGTAGCAATTCCTTTGATTCTCAGCATACTCAGATATAAAGTATAAAGAAAAAAGATGAAAAATAAATAACAAAAAAGCCAAAAAAACGAAAGGCGAAAAAACATTATATAGTTCTTAGATTTTATAAATGAATATATAAGCATATAGGTATCTATGCGTACTAAAATCTTATACTATATTCTAATCTATGATGAGGTGGAGGGGGTTGGGGGTGGGAAGGGGAAGGGGTGGAAGGGAAAGGTAGGAGGGGAGGCAAGGGAGGGGGGGGGGGGAAAGGGTGGGAGGGAATATGGAAAAGAGGGGGGAAGAAGGGGGAGGGGGGGGGGGTTAGTTTTCTCACCAACTTGTATATTGACTATGTTTATAATCCAACTAGGGAGCCTGAAATAAAGGAGAGGTACATACGTATTAATATCAGAAGTAACATTATAGTACCATATCAGTCCACAATATTCAAAGATAAGTATAAATGTTTAGAGATCACAGTAAAAGTCACATTCCCGATTAAGGCCTCTCGGGGATAAGGTGTCCAGTCGGTGTATCCAAAAGCTTTCTCTTTCTTTCAATGTTTTAATCCTGTTGCCACCCCTCCGTGGGGTATTGACTTGTTCCAAGACCTGGTAGCGTAAGGATGAAATCTGGTGGTGGTGTTCCTTAAAGTGCGCTGGGATTGGTAACAGTAATTGTTCAGTCCTAACAGTGGATTTGTGTTTGGAAATACGGTTCCTTATTTGTTGCGTGGTTTCACCCACATAACAAAGTCCACAAGGGCATTTAATTAGATAGACAACGAATGAGGAATCACAGGTATAGTAGCCTTTGATAGGGAATCTTTTGCCCGTGTGTGGATGTGTAATAAAGTTACCCTTAATCACACTCGAGCACTGTGCGCAATGTAGGCACGGGAATGTGCCATATTTTGGATTTTGTAAAAAACGTTGCTTTGGTATTTTTTCTAAAGGTCCAATATCTGCACGGATGAGGTGGTCCCTAATATTTTGTGATCTTTTATAACAGGTGATAGGAGGAGACTGGAATTCTGGAATCTCGGGGTATGCTTGTGACAGTATAGACCATTGTTTTCTGATTGTTTGTTGGATTTTTGGAGCCAGGGGATGATATGTGAGAATGCATGGTATCCGTGGTGGGGGAATGGTGGTTTGTGGAGTAGTTTGTTTGCTTGTTGACGATTTGTTAGTGATCAATTGGTCAGGGTAGCCCCTTTGTCTGAATTTGGTTTTCATATCCGCTTGTCTCTGTTGTAATGTTAATGGATCTGTTACTATTCTTTCTAACCTTGTGAGTTGAGATTTAGGGAGTGACGCTTTGGTGGCTCTAGAGTGGTTACTGGTATAATGTAGTAAGCTGTTCCTATCCGTTGGTTTATTGTAAAGGTCAAATTGGATGTGACCTGATGGATCTTTCAGAACTAGAGTGTCTAGAAAACTAATTCTCTCAGTATTGGTTATGACTGTGAACCCGAGTTCAGGGTAGATGTTATCAAGGTAATGATGAAAATGTAAAGCACTTGATATAGGACCTTTCCACAAACAGAAAATGTCGTCGATAAATCGGAGCCATGTTTTTGCGTGCTGTTGGAAAAGATGATGTGTGTAGACAAACTGTTCCTCAAAGTGGATCATAAAGGCGTTTGCATAAGGCGGGGCTACATTGGCCCCCATTGCGGTACCCCGTTTTTGAATATAGTACTGATCCCCAAAGAGGAAGTAGTTTTCTTTCAACACTAAAGTAAGCAAGGATAAGCAGAATTCCTGTTGTGTAGGAGTTAAAGTGGAGGTAGTGGAAAGTAGATGTGCTGTGGCTTTGATGCCTTTGTCGTGTTCGATGGACGTGTATAGACTGTTGACATCCATGGTCAACAGTATGGTATCTGATTCTGGTACGATCTGTTTGATTTTGGAAATAAAGTCATTGGTGTCTAATAGGAATGATCGTGACGTCTTGATAAGTGGGGTAAGTATGCGGTCTAAATAAATGGAGAGAGGGGATAAGATGGATTCTGTGGAGGCAACGATTGGTCTTCCGGGGGGGTTCTCTAAACTCTTATGTATTTTGGGCAGGATATAAAAAACTGGAATTATTGGGTGTTGTTTGGTTAAATAAGTAGATGTTTTACTATCTATTATACCTCGTTCTTGATAATGTGATAAGACGGACTGGATTTTGTTGGCTAACATAGACGTTGGGTTAGATGATAATGGCACATAGGTAGTGGAGTCTCTCAATTGATTTTGCACTTCGTTAATGTACATGCTCTTGTTCATAACTACTATCCAGTGTCATCTCAGAAGATTTCCAGCATGGCATCGGGCATTGTGTCATCCAAATGGACCAAGTTGTCCTCCACCTGTGTACTGTGAAGATTTTCACACTCTTTTGGCTGTGAACAATGAATATATCTGGCCTTCTTAATAGTGCCCTTATCATTCTGCTTTCTGCCTGCCTACCTTCATGTTTTATATTGTATTACTGCTGCTGCCACCACCACCACAGCTGTTGCTCCATGCTGTTAATCCCTTACTGCCATATCAATTACCCCTACTGCCACTACCGCTACACAGTTGCTACTACTACTACCACCCCTAAATTGCTGCACAAACATCTACTGCCTTGTTTGTTCCATGCTGTGCTGCTGTGACCAAATAGCTGGGCCGCGCCCCTTGTTATGCGCTGTCTAAACCCTGCCCCCTAGTAACGCAAGCATGTCCATAGTTATGGAGCAGCTGCTCTTTTTCTCCCGCTGTGGAAAATTGAGATTGGTGGTTCAGGTGCATTTGATTCTTGCAGGCTGAGTGACTGCTCAGCCTACCTATCATAAAGGCAATCGGTGTTCTGGTCTAATGGGGCACCTACTCCCTGGACCTGTCGGTTCTGATCCAGGGACACAGCACCCTATTTAAATCCCCTGCTGGCAAAACATCTTTGCCAGTTATAGGTTTTACGCCCTTGCTGTGCTCCCAGTTTCATTCTGTGCGTATTGGATTGCTATTTGTTTTTTACTTCAGCTTGCCTTTGACCACTCACTGCCTCGTGATTTGATACTGTGACTCCCATATGGTTTTGACTTTGGCTTTGCTATTCTGACTACCCTTTGTCTTCTGATTGTCCACTTGGTTTCCGACCCATTCCTGTACGACCAGGTTTTTGTGTTTTCTCATTTGTGTGTGTGCTTGTCTTGCACTTAGCAGTACAGGGAATGTCGACCAGTTGTGGACTTGCTGCTTATGGCTTGCACTGTAAGTATGCAGGGATAGTGGGCTGGGTTCCAGTCAGGGCTCACTGTCCTGCCTACTGTGCTGACAGCTACTATTTTTACAGGCTTGTTCAGAACAAGCAACTCTTTCTTCTGACAATAAACACTTGTGCGTGTAGAAATACGGATAATCATTCTGCCCATGTTCGGAGGCTTGTGCAGAAGGAGCAATTTTTTCTTTTGACAGTTTAATGTCTTTATATATAACCTCTAAGGCCTTGCTACAGTTTAGCTGCATGTGTTTTTAACATGCTGCAGTGAAGTTCTTCATGACTTAGGCCAGTTGTTACTTTAAAGGCAGTCTGTCACCAGTGATTTCCCTCCCTAATAAACTATTTGCATAGAAACATAGTTTTTTTGTTTGTTTTTGATCCAAAGTTCTATTCCCGAGTACCGGGAGATACTTTTTCCGAATATGCAAATAAGGGTTTTGGTGCCATGAGGCTGTCACTGATGCTGCTATTACAGATGTAGTAGGGTTATCACTCCAGCTCTTAACTCAAATTTCTTAACATATCGCGTTATCTTGAGACAAAAGCCATTGAAAAGAAATTGAAGGTGTTTAATTAGATTAGATAACACAACTCAGAAAACAGGAGTGTTAACTTTGCTCCATCCATACACCCAAACCCTGCTCCGTTCTGTGGTTTGACAATCCCTCACTGCTTTGCTACTGCCTGGCCCTGTCAATCACAGCAGCAAGGAAGGGTCTGGCCACAAAAAGAAGCAGAGCTTGGGTGCAACAAATACAACAGTAATACCCTTGTTGCTCCAAACACCTCATTTGCATCAAATATATCTTAATTCGGGAACAGAGCCTCAAATCAACAAAAGAAAAACAGCTCTTTAGGCAAACTAAAGATATCTGTCTATGCAAATAGTTGGAAAGAAAGGTCACTGGTGACCCCCTTGAGAGATGTTACTTTTAGCACAATGCAGAAAAGTGTACAAACACAAGGGCAGATATACTAAAATTGGCAGTAAAAACGCCAATTGTAATATAAATCCTGTCAGCATAGTATACTCCAAACTTATCGAGAGTAACAGGCTTCTTAATAAATATAGGACACCTTCAGGCAGTCTGTGCCCCAGAAATTCAAATCTGCAGCTTTTGAAGCAGCTTTTTTTTTGCTTACTTTGCTACAAAAAATGCTTGGCATTTGTTGCATTTTATCTTGCTGGCTTACATTTTACATTTGTTGTAAGGCTTACATTTTATATCAGCTTTCTGGTGACAAGAAGGGGTGAGAGTTATTTGAGGAACAGGGAGGACACTTGAAACGTTGTGGTGTGCCTTGGTCCAAGGGCAGTGGAGCACACCTCAGTATTGGCTCTATGTGTAGCAGAAGTAGCAATCTTTATTTTGATTCTTAACGCGTTAAAGGGGTTGACTCTAGAGTTGAGCAGACACCTGGAAGTTCGGGTACGATGGGTTCGGCCGAAATTCACAAAAAAGTTCGAGTTCGGGACCCGAACTTGACCCCGAACCCGAACCCCATTTAATTCAATAGGGACCCGAACTTTGGAGCACTAAAGCTCAGGCCATGTGCCCAATTCGGAGACCCAGAAGTTGAAGGGGGCAGACCCATCAGTCAGTACGTGTAGGCGTGTGCACACATACTGCTCCACCATGTCGCACGTCCCCATGCTTTGCACTTAGATGCCTGGTCATGCAGGTTGTGCTCAGGTTTATGCCTCGCTTCAGGCTCTGATTGCACAGTGTTAAAACCACTCATGTCTTGTCGTCAGCCCATTGTCTGTAGAACTGCCACCCCAGGGAACTCCTTGGAGCTGGCTTTGGTGTGCTCAGTTCCTTGGTGCGGTGGGCAGTAGCAGGCATACTGTCTAGGGGACGGACTGTCCGCTTTTGCACCCTGCTCCCTCTTTTGCTGTGCTTGTGGCTCTGTGCAACCACCGCCTCTTCCTCCGAACTACACAGGTCACTTGCATGACCTTAATTCCATGTGGGGTCGAGGACCTCATCATCCTCCACATCATCTTCCACCCAGTATTCACCCCTGCCCTCCTTGTCGGTCTTCACACTGCAGAAAGCCACAGCAGTTGGCATCTGTGTTTTGTCATCATCCGAGACGTGCTGCGGTGGTCCTCCCATGTACTCATCCTGAAACATAAGTGGTTGGGCATCGGTGCACTCAATCTCTTCTATTTCTAGGGCAAGGCTATGTGGATGGCCCTGGGAAACCCTGCTAGCAGAGTCATCAAAAAGCAGAAGAGTGCTGCATGACTTGGGGCTCAGACTGCTTGGCTGATTTGCAAGGGGGTGAGGTGAAAGACTGATGGCTGGCCATGGGCTGCAGGTGCCAACTCTGATCTTTCAGTAGGGGACTGGGTGGGAGACAATGTGAAGGAACTGAAGGCACTGTCAGCCACCAAATTTACTATCGCCTGTACTTGTTCTGGCCTCACCATTTATAGAGCTGCATTCAGCCCTACCAAATAACACTGAAGGCTCTGTCGCCTACTCACACCTGAGAAAGGTGTTTCACTTGGGCGTGGAGCTGGCACAGATTGACCACGTCCTCTCCGTGCAACAGGAGCTCCACCAACACCAGCAGCACTACGACCAGGGCCACGTCCCTAATTTGATGCTCTCCTCATTTTTTGCGGTCACCCACCGAAGTAACAGACGTTTTTACTAAATTTAGTTCCCTGTCAGCAATGCAGAGCAGGGGTTTTTCAACGGCAAAAATGAGTTAATGTCACCCACCAATGGAACAGACGAATTTTAGAAATTTAAGTCCCTGTCACCTATGCAGAGCAGGGGTTTTTAAACAGCAAAAATGGGTTAATGTCACCCACCAATGGAACAGAGGAATTTTTTAAATTTCGGTCCCTGTCACCTATGCAGAGCAGGGGTTGTTAAACGGCAAAAATGGGTTAATGTTACCCAACAATGTAACAGACAAATTTTTTAAAATTATTTCCCTGTCTGCTATGTAGAGCAGGGGTATAAAACAGCCAACAATGCATATATGTCAACCCCTGAACTCACAGACGGATTAACTATATTATTGTCCCTGGCACATATGCAGGTGCACGTGTACTTTACACAAAAATTGGTTTGTCGCCCACCTAACAGACGGATTAAGTATTGAATTATTAATATTTATTTTAGATGTTGCATTACGCCCACCAAAAAATTGCTGTAGGAAGGTCAGCCACAGAATGAACAGACAGATAAATTATCTTTCTGTGTCTAGGGTGTAAAAATGGTGTATTGCACATGTGCCCTGGCTGTACAATTGTGTACCTGGTCTATGTTGGTGAAGGAACCCATCCTCCAAGCCACTTGTGAATGACTGGCCTGATAACCGTGGAAATGTCACCCCACAATCCTACAGATGGATTTACTGTATTTATTTGCCTGGCTGTCAGATATGCAGTGCAGGCCGCAAAGGTACTTTCTGGCAAAAAAATATATGATTTTTTCACCTACAGTGAAACAGATGGATTTACTGATTTATATTTCACTATCACAAATGCAGTGCAGGGCGCAAATGTACTTTTTAGCAAAATAAAATGGATTTACTGATTTACTGAATTGATTACACTCACATATGCAGCACAGGGGTACTTTACAAAAAAAAAATTGAATATGTGATGCCCTGGGTCCCTGAACTCACAGACAGATTAATTATATTATTTTCCCTTCCCCTGGCACATATGCAGTGCAGGTACATTTAAAAAATGGGTATATGTTGCCCACTTTCAACACATGCCATTAAATCGCCGAACACTGAACTCGAACCTGAACTTTTACTGAAATGTTCGGGTCCGGGGTCAAAAAATCTTAAAGTTCGGTACGAACCCGAACTTTACAGTTCGGGTTCACTCAATCCTAGTTGTCTCATCTTGCTGGTACTAATGCCTGATCACCAGGTGGCCAGGAAACAGTGGAGCTTGTTGTGCTATGCTGTTTCCCTAGCTCCCATGCATTGCAACAAGAACTATTGAAACAGCAAGCACCTGGCCACTCAACTTTTTCGGGACTTAGATTCATATTGTCTTAGTAACGACGAGATGAGACAAACCCTTTAAGTAAACAATGGCAAGAAACTTGTAATTGACTTTGCTGTGATGTGATATCACACTCATGGTTAGATCTTTAACATCTACATTTACTTTTTGTAACTATAGTCTCAAGAATTTTTGACTGTTTGCATTTATATGGAATATCTATTGAAATAAAGTTATACAGGTACATTTATGCTTTTTTTCTTTCATTATTGAGAACTTTATATCCTCCTATTGACTACCAGCAAAGATCTAGTACTTACAGAAAATGCCTAATAAATGCTACAAACACCTGAGCTGAGTTGTCTAACTTCAGCAAATGGCATTTATCATGTAGATAAAGTTAATATAAGCCACTTACTAACGTATTTTGATTGTCCATATTGCTTCCTTTGCTTGCTTGATTAATTTCTCCATTTCATTATCCACTGCATTATATCTATATCTATATATATATTAAATGGTGGGATTGGAAAGTACAGCTTGTCCTGCAAAAAATAAGCCCTCATATGGCTTTGTGAATGGAAAAATAAAAAAGTTATGGCTCTAGGAACACAGGGAGTGAAAAACAGAAAATCGCCATGTCAGGAACGGGTTAAAGTAGTCAGACATCCTCTTTAATCATGGGATACAATGAAATTTGTCGGACAACCTCTTTAATCAATGCGTGTCAATACAGCCAAACAAAAATATTGAGTATACCTTAAGCTCTGTGGTGTGTTCTCTATGTATAATGTAATAAGTTTATAAATTAAGTCAGCAACACTATGAATTTACCTCTCAGGGTGACATACGGTACTGTAGAGTAGATAAAAAAAATCCACATATTTTGGCCTCAGGAAATTGGGCCATTAAGCAACCTTCAGAGTATTTTAATACACAATTAGCTGCTATTAGATAAGTAGAAGGAAGGTGCGAGCTGATCCAATTAGATGAAAGAATGAGTGGAGTTGTTCTCATTATTGTGATGAAGGGACTATCTGTGCTCCTTGATGGTAAATGGTGCTAATGAGGCCTGATAGATTTTGTGCTTCTTACAAGGCTCACAGTATAGAGCGACTGCCGTGGAAATAGATTTGACGGGATGCTATGCCCTTTGTGGAGTCTCTGGTGCTGACACTCTGTGACATAATCAGGTCACAAAGACGGTCAGAGCTATCAAAGAAAGATATATCTTCCCTTCCTCATTATTAACTTACATTATTTATTTGTAAGACCCTAAAAAATCGCTATGGGCTGTTTGTACAGATTTCCGAAACATCTACTACGATACACATGGGTTAATGAAACATAAAGTTTGCTTTTCAATGGAGCTTTAATTAGCAAAGAGCATAAAGCAGCCCATTCAGAATCATTGGAGAGTTACAATTAGACTTAATGTGGTCAACAAAGGACTATATATATATATGAGGACATTAAAAGCTATTATAAGAGATTCATGTTTTTATCCGCTGAGCAAATTCAAGATGTTATTCTAATGCCTAGTCTCTGGTTAAATGGGATATGCGGAACTATTGTGTTATACTACAGTACATTCATGTCAGCACTATTTATTATTATATAACTTCAAACATGAAGCTTGTTGACATTCATTATGTACCAGAAAATACACATACATTCATCTATTTGTACTGTATATACAGTCTGCAAAAATAAATTACATAAAAACTACAGGAAATATCAACCCGTCTGACAAAAGAAAATAGTTTTCTAAATAAATTAACCATTCAAGTTTTGAGAAAATTTTAAGCACAAATGTTATAATTATTTTCATTTGTAGCATTCTTGAAAGAGAGAACATAGAGGAAGTGTCCTTATTTCCTAAAACAGATTTCTGGATACCACCACCATTACACTACAAAAGCTCCATACCAGGGCAAAAGGGCTTGGCACGTGTTTGCCATCTGCCTACCACCATTATTAACCTAATTCTTTGTGAGATCAAAGTGATTAGAGGAATCATGCACGTGATGGGGTCATGTGCACAGAACATATGCAGTAGTGTACATTTGTATATATACATTTAAAATTCTGCTCTGTGTTCAGTTGTATACAGGGGATGTCTTATCAGTGATTGATAGCATTGTGTGTATGTGTGTGTGTGTGTGTGTGTGTGTGTGTATACATAGCTGACAGTCACCGATAGTTGTACACGAGAGGATGTTATCAGTGACAGATAACATTTCCTGTGTAAGTGTGTATACAGAGATTGCTGTAAGTCACTGATAGCTATACATGGGGGAGTAAGTGTAAGTGTGTATACATAGATAACTGTCAGTCACTGATAGTTGTACACAGGGGAGGTATTATCGGTGATTGATAGCAAGTATATATACAGAGATAGCTGTCAGTCACTGATAGCTTTACATGGGGAGGTGTTATCTGTGATTAATAGCATTCTCTGTGTAAGTGTGTATACATAGATAGCTGTCATTCACTGATATCTGTACATGGGGTATGTGTTATCAGTGATTGATAGCATTCTCTGTGTAAGTGTGCATACAGAGATAGCTGTCAGTCACTGATACCTGTACATGGGGGATGTGTTATTAGTGATTGATAGTATTCTGTCACAAATGGTAGGGAGAAGTGCAGCCCAAAGCTCCACCCACACCACTATCCGTACATACTTGCACAGTCCGTCCTAACTGACGATGTACAACTGGGCGGCGGTCCCTAGCTTAAGTACGTGAGGGGGCTTACAGGAAGGAACAACAGTGGAGAAAACAACAAAGCTAGGACAGAACACACAGAAGCGAACACTTAGGCAGAACACAATATCAAGGTCAATACTCGCCGAGGTCAGAACCAGGAGATCAAGTCAGTATCAGGGGAAACACCAAAATCAATGTCAAATACAAGCCGAGGTCAGGAGTCGGGAGGGCACACAATACATAGGGGTAACACAGGATCAAGAGTCAAATTCAAGCCGAGGTCGGGGTTCACAAGTCACACATGCAGGCAAACGCTAGTGAGGTTGAAAGATCAATCAGAGGCAACCTATGGCCAGCAGGCTGCCTGTTAAATAGCCCCAACAGATAAGTCATGTGACGTGGCCAGCGTCACGTGACTCGCATCACGAACCTCAATGCAGCTCACCTCCTATTGGCGCTCAGCTCCCCTGCTGCTCATTTCCTAGGGGATGGAGAACGCCGGCCACACCGAAGAGGCGCGCATGGCCAGGTTCTCCCCGCCCCACCGTCACCATGGGAACGAGGACGCCAGACGCGTCCTCGCTCCACACAGATGAGAGGCCAGCAGCGCTGCAAGGAGAGTGCGCGTCTCCGGCTGCCATTTACAATGCCCTTTCCACGAGGGGCCACCGGACCCATAATCGCTGGACTCGGTTTATCCGGGTGAGCAAGATGGAAAGTTCCCACCAACCGAGTAGCGTGCATTTTACTTGCTGCCGAAACCCTTCCAGTGAACTAAATACTGCAATGAATTGCGAACCTTTCTCACGTCCAAGATTCTAGAGATCTCAAATTCTAGTTGACTAGCAACCTCCACAGGCGACAGAGATTCCTGTGTAGGGAATACAGGCAAAACATACATTTTAAGTAAAGCCTTGTGGAAAACATTATAAGAAAGTAATCAGGTAACTGTAACTTAAAAGACACAGGGTTAATAATTTCAAGAATTTCATAAGGACCAATAAACCGTGGTGCAAATTTACTCAAAGGTATTTCAAGAGACAAATTCTTGGTAGATAACCACACTTTATCTCCCAACCCAAACTGTACTCCTCGAGAGCGTCTTTTGTCCGCATTACCCTTTTGAACCTTCTGGGCTTTTTTCAGGTTCGACTGAACCTGGGCCCAGACTGTGCACAGTTCTTTGACCACTAAATCAGCTTCAGGAATCTGAGAGGAAGATGACGAAAATGAACTAAATCGCGGATGAAAACCAGAATTACAAAAGAACGGAAACATACCGGTAGACAAGTTAACCCGATTATAAATGGAGAATTCAGCCAAGGACAGATGTTTGACCCAAAGATTCTGGTTGTCGGAGACATAACATTTGCAAAGGCAGGTGTACTCTGCGGTCTTACTAAACCCTCATACTGATGTAAAAATTTAGAGATTAGCCAACATATCCTACTATGGAGGACATGTCTGAGATGTATAAACTTTAATTTAAATGTGCCTGTTTTCCATGCACAGACTACATTTAGGTGCACCTGCGAGACCTGGGCCTTATCAGCCTGTCTTGAGTGGGACTCGCAGACTTCTCCCTCCTCCCATTGCAAGCATGGCTACATGCTGGAGGTAACTGGTGAGTTGGCTATGAGTCGGTCCTTACGCTCCTGTAATTTGCCCACTGGCTCCTGGTATTGCCCATGTGGCACAGGTAGGTAAGTGTTAGGTCCTGAGCTACTTGAGAAACCTTGGAGCGGTGCTCGGGCTCAGACATGTCCTCCACAGTAGGATATGTTGGCTAATCTCTCAATTTTAACATCAGTATGAGAGTTTAGTAAGACCGCAGAGTGCACCTGCCTTTGTTAATATTATTATATTGTTATGGTATATTGGTTATCACATCCACATAATTGCTATCTTGTGTAGGATGTCTATTGTGGTACTTGTGGTCCACTGCGGGCATCCTCCATCCTCCACTGTATGCATTTTTGCTGGGGATCACCATTAGCAATGGGCTACAAGTGCAGGATTTGCTCCCCTTTATACACATGCACAACTGCATATGGGTTTGAGCACTTCCTGCCTGTTTAACACCACGCCATTTTTTCAGTTGGTTCGTATGTCGGAGACATAACACCTCAAATACTGTTCCAAAGATTGGTTTAAACGTTCAGTTTGACCGTTGGTTTCCGGATGAAATGCCGAAGAAAAAGACAAAGAGATATAAAATTTATGACAAAAAGCCCTCCAAAACCTTGAGACTAACTGAACGCCTCTATCCGAAACCACATTTTCCAGAATCCCGTGCAAACGTATTACATAATCTACAAACAGACACCAAAATCTTAGCATTGGGAAATTTTGACAGAGGAATGAAATGCACCATTTTGCTAAACCTGTTAACGATTACCCATACAATCGACTTATCCTCCGAAATCGGTAGATCGGTGAGAAATTCCATGGAAATATGGGACCAAGGTCTACTAGGGATGGGCAATGGTTATAATTCACCCATTGGCCAGGACCTAGGAGTTTTGGACCTGGCACAAACCTCACATGAGGATACATATGAGTGGACATCTCTAGACAGGGTGGGCCCCCAGTAATATCTGGAGATTAGCTCCTTGGTGGCATTAATACTTGGATGTCCACTAAAAACAGAATTATGGCACTCACCCAACAGTCGGAGGCGCAAATGACCAGGGACAAACAATTCCTCTTTAGGGGATTATACCGGACCCAAATGTTGCTCCGTAGTAATTTTGGTTGTCAAATCAGAGGAGATTGAGGCCACAATGACACCTGCCGGCAAAATCGGTTTTGGTGGAGTATCAGAAGACTGAAAGGCAAACATTTTTCGAGATAGGGCATCTGCTTTGACATTTTTACTTCCTGGCCTGAAAGTAATACAAAAGTTAAAGCATGTGAAGAACAATGCCCACCTAGCCTGTCTGGGATTCAAATGTTTAGCAGATTGCAAGAACATCTAATTCTTATGATCAGTAATTACAGTAACCTGATGTTGAGCCCCCGCCAAAAAATGCCACCATTCCTAAAAAGGCCCATTTAATAGCAAGTAATTCACGATTACCAATGTCATAATTTCTCTCAGTAGAGGAGAATTTATAAGAGAAAAACGTGCAAGGCCTCAGTTTAGTGAGAGTTGATGACCCCTGGGAGAGTACGGCTCCAACTCCATCCTCGGAGGTATCAACCTCAACCACAAAAGGCCTTACTTGATCTGGTTGGTTTAACACTGGAGCATTAATAAAACACCTCTTGAGTGTTTCAAAAGCTTCTATGGCCTCTGACGACCAATAAGCTAGATCCGCCCCCTTCTTGGTTAGGTCGGTGAGTGGCTTAGCAATAATAGAAACATTTTTGATACATTTTCGATAATAATTAGAAAACCCCAGAAACCATTGTAATACTTTCAGAGAGGAGGGCCTCACCCACTCCAGAATAGCCTGCACTTTCCCCGGATCCATATTAAAGGATTGTGGTGTGAGAATATATCCCAAAAATCAAATTTTCTGTACTCCAAAGGTACACTTTTCACTTTTAGCGAATAGTTGGTTCCCTCAAAGAACCTCCAGTACCTGTCTAGTTTGGCTAATAGGAGAGTCCCAGTCAGGTGAATAAATCTAAATATAATCCAAATAAACAATCATAAATTTTCCAATAAATTGTCTAAAAATATCATTGACAAAATTTGGGAAAATCGCCGGAGCATTACTTAGACCAAAGGGCATAACCAAATATTCAAAATGACCTTCAGGGGTATTAAAGGCCATTTTCCACTCATCCCCCTGAGATTATATGCCCCCCTGAGGTCGAGTTTAGTGAACCAGAGAGCTCCAAAAATTTGGTTAAACAGGTCTGGAATTAGGGGCAAGGGGTACTGATTCTTGATGGCAATTTTATTTAATTCTCTATAATCAATATACGGCCTCAATCCACCATTCTTTTTTGCAACTAAGAAAATCCCCGCCCCCATAGGAGATACCGAGGGTCTAATATGCCCTTTTAGTAAACTTTCCTTCAAGTAATCCCTCATAGACTGCCGTTCTGGACCGGACAAGTTATAAATACGACTCCTAGAATATTTGGATCCCGGAACAAGGTCGATGGCACAGTCATAAGGTCTGTAAAGGGGAAGGAAATCAACCTCGGACATGGAAAAAACATTAGCAAAGTCGCTTATGTACGAGGGAAGAGAGTTTGACTTCGCAGAGACTCCGGCCTGAATGACAGGTAGACAACAATTGGACCAGTTGATAACTGGATTATGAACCGGGAGCCAAGGTAGACCCAGAACTACCTCCACGGGTAAATTTTTTAGAACCAAAAAATAAGTATACTCCTTATGACAAACCCCCACAGTCAAGGTTACTTCCGAGGTACAATATTATACTGTCCCGCCCACCAAAGGTGTGAAATCAATGACAATAACATAAAGAGGGTTAGCGAGGGACAACATGGGCAGACCAAGTCAAAGAGCAAAGGTATGGTTAATAAAATTTGAGGCAGACCCCGAATCAACAAATGCCTTCCCAAACCCCTTACTGGAGCCAAAACAAATAACCACTGGTAACAACACTTTCTCTTTAACCACCTTGGGAAGTACCTTATCCTTCTGGGCATCTAGAAGTGAAGATCTCCTGGAAGGAGAAACTTTAGGACATTGCCGTAACAATGATTCAATTCTCTGCAATAAAAGCAGGCACTCTTTTAACGTCTCAGATCCCTCCTGGTCATTCCGAGCTGCATGGGCTCCTCTGGATGATTCTCCACTTGGAGTCTTGAGAGTGAGGTTTCAGGTGTGACCACCATCAGTGGAGATGTCAGTTGTTCTCTTTGTCTTTCCCTAAATAGTCGGTCCAGTCTAACAGCTAGAGTCAAAGCTTGTTCTAAGGTGTCAGGGAGGGGGTAACTGACCAACATATGTTTCAAATTTTCTGAGAGCCTTAACAGGGAACTGGCATCTAAGCACTGGATCATTCAAATCAAAAGAAATGCACCATTTCCGAAATTTGGTGCAATATTCCTCCACGGGTCTGTCTCCCTGACTAAGGGACCTTAATTGACTCTCAGCAATGGATGTATTATCAGGTTCATCATAAAGCACACTTAAGGCCTGAAAAATCGCCTCAATATTAGTTAGGCAAGGGGAATCTGTGGGGAGAGAGTAAGCCCATTCTTGTGGGTCTCCTTGCAAAAAAGAGATAATGATGCCTACACTCTGTTGTTCGGAACCCGAAGAGTGTGGGCACAAACAAAAAATACAGCTTACGGCTCTCTTTGAAAGTCAAAAAATGTTTCCTGTCCCCCGAAAAACTATCAGGCAGTTTGACATGAGGTTCAAGATTCATAGCGGAGGAGGCCGCTACAGGTGGGGGCTGCTGCAATTCCTGCTGCTGTAACCTCTGTCAAATCCTGCACCATTTTGGCGAGACTGTGTACCTGATCCATAAGGATTTGCATAGGGTTCATGGTATTAGGTAGGGCCTGTGATTCTGTCACAAATGGTAGGGAAAAGTGCAGCCCAAAGCTCCACCCACACCACTATCCCTACCTACTTGCACGGTCCGTCTAAACTGACGGTGTACAACTGTGCGGCTGTCTCTAGCTTAAGTATGTGCGGGGGCTTACAGGGAGGAACAACAGTGGAGAAAACAACAAAGCTAGGACAGAACACATAGAAGTGAACACTTAGGCAGAACACAATATCAAGGTCAATAATCGCCGAGGTCAGAACCAGGAGATCAAGTCAGTACTAGGGAAAACACCAAAATCAACGTCAAATACAAGATGAGGTCAGGAGTCAGGAGGTCACGCAGTACAAAGGGGTAACATAGGATCAAGAGTCAAATTCAAGCCGAGGTTGAGTTCACAAGTCACACATGCAGGCAAATGCTAGTGAGGTTGAAAGACCAATCACAGGCAACCTGTGGCCAGCCGGCTGCCTGTTAAAGGGAGTCTGTCACCTCCATATGGCCATATACAGTGCTTACATGGCTCTGTAGCACACCTATGCAGGATTGTAACGGTACCTTTGTTCTTTTCTTTAGATATGCACCAGCAGGAAAAACGAAGTTTAATTAATATGCCAATGAGCACTCGCAAGTGCCTAGGGGTGGCGTTCAGTGTGTAGGTGACCAGGCTGCTCTGCCTTCTTTTCACTTTACTCCTCCCCAGTCTCTGCCTTTGCCCACCCTCCAAGTCCGGACCTATCGATGAGGCAAGAGACTTGGAGGGCGGGCAAAGGAAGAGGTTGGGGAGGAGTAAAGTGAAAAGAAGGCAGAGCAGCCTGGGCACCTACACAGTGAACACCGCCCCTGGGCACTTGCGAGTGCTCATTTGCATATGAATTAAACTTAGTTTTTCCTCCTGGTGCAAGTCTAAAGAAAAGAACAAAGGTACCGTTACAATCCTGTATAGGTGTGCTACAGAGTCATGTAAGCACTGTATATGGCAATATGGAGGTGACAGACTCGCTTTAAATAGCCCCAACAGATGAGTCACGTGACATGGCCAGCGTCACGTGACTCGCATCACGCACCTCAATGCAGCTGAGCGCCGATTCATTCCTATCTGCGCTCAGCTCCCCTGCTGCTCATTGCCTAGGAGATGGAGAACGCTGGACACGCCGAAGAGGCGCGCGCGGCCGGGTTCTCCCTGCCCCGCCGTCACCCTTTACATATTCTTTGTGTAAGTATGTATGCAGAAATAGTTGTCAGTCACTGATAGTTGTACATGGGGGAAATGTTATCAGTGATTATAAAAGACTATAGAAGTTAAAAACTCATGAAAAAATGCCAGTATAACATTTTACAGTAAGAAATGGGTAAAAAAGGTTAGAAAAACACATGTGTCGGATTGATTGTCACAGCAGATGACAAATGCATTATTCTAATTCCCTCATTAGAGATTTGTAAATTAAAATAGCCAGACAGCAATCTGTCAACAAGCAATGAATCTTTATAATCTGATTTAGATGCCTTGTATATACGGAAATCCTGTCAAACATTATACAATTAAGAAAGCCATGCTTTCCTACTATAAAGTCAATACTCCACTGGAGAAGGCTCAATCAGCATAATTCTTGTGTTTAGGAATGTGATGACAGATCTTAGACTGATAGAACGTTTTAAGACTTAAAACAGGAAATTGAAAATAGTATCTGTATTCCAGGGAATGATAACTATTTTCTGATGAAACAAATAGAAAAATGTCACACAGCCATGCATGGTTACATCTAAATTCTCTCATAAGAAGTTTGCTTATAAATCACATTGGAGACATAAAGCAATTTATAAATTGTGTACTTTATATGCCTTTGGCGAACTTGGCTTATATTATGAAATGGTTTAAAAAAAAAAAAGAAGCATTTGCAAAGTTCAGTTTTTAAAACTGCCTTATGATATATATGCTATAAATGAATATATCACTGTATATTTTGCTATACTTGCACTGAGGGATGACAATAAATACTTACAAGAAAACAATTTATCTTTAAAAATGAATATGCTGTAATTATACATGGAAAAGGAATCCCTAAATCATAAAGTGGAAAAGCTATAAAGGCTATGTCCACCCGTTGCAACCATTTATTTTGGATTAATGCATACAAAATTTAAAACAAAAACATTAAAAACTTTGCATATTTTTGCTGTGTCTAGAGTCTATCAGCCACTGAGCCATCTTCTCATACAGCTGATTGGTGGGGGTGCTGGGTGTCAGACCCCCGCCGATCTGATGTTGATGACCTATCCTGGAAATATGTCATCAATATAGCAGAATCCGGAGAACCCCTTTAACATTTTACAGTTCAAACATGAGTGCATATAAGTATATTGACCTATAGGCGTGTATTGCTTATTATCTTTAGCATTCATTATGGTTTTCCAATTTGTTTATAAACATAGAATGGCATCTGAGCTTTAGACACAAAACAGAAGGGTATTTGTTGTAATAATACTTAATTTTCTGTTTTAGATTGAAAAAAAAAATATAATTTACTTTTTATGTTCCGTATGCAAACTGGCAGCTCCACACCATGGCAGGTGTAGAAAAAATGATGCAAAGTAAACTGCTTTAAATATAAGTGTTACTAGTTTATTTTAATCAATTAACTTCATGCAAAGTGATTGAACAAAAGAGAAATCTAAATCAGATCAATATTTAGTGTTACCACCCTTTGCCTTTAGAACAGCGTCAATACTTCTAGGTATACTACAGATCTGTGGATGTAGGCTTATTCAAATCCTTCTGTCTCTTCATGTAATCCTAGACCAACTTGATGATGTCAAGATCAGCTCTCTGTCGGGCCGTATCATCACTTCCAGGAATCCTTTTTCTTCATGCTGAAGAAATCTCATAATGACCATGGCTGTATGTTTGGGGTGGTTGTGCTGCTGCAAAATGCAATTAAATTTTAATGTAAACTATTAACATTTATTTTTGAAAGCATTCCCACTTTGGAGTATTTTTTCCACACCTGTCTAAAACTTTTGCATAGTACTGTTTATTATATGAAGCTGCTTGCCAAGAACAAATCTACATTTTTCTTAGTTCCTGTGATCTCAGTTACTGGATGTTCTAAATGATATCATTATATTACATTACTAGTTTTGATCAAATCGAAATATCCAAAGTGGACTTCGATCCGAATTTGAGAAATAATTAGATTCACTGCAAAGTCGAATTTCCTCATGCTTCGTGGTAATGAATAATTTTTCCCTGAAATGGTGGTAAAAAAGCAACAAAAAAACATGACTAAAGATATTGTGCAACGTCTTGCACGTGCTAACGTATGACGTCACCACACGCCAGCCGACATGATGACGTCATCAAATCACAAGCGAGATTTTGCATGGTGTCTTCAATCAAGATGGCCACTGCAGCCTCTATGAGATCAAATGTATAAGGTGAGTATTTTTTTTTTTACCGGATTAACCCCTGACAGCCCTCAATGTTAATCTCAGATGCCGCGATCAGCGATGAGGGGTTCAATGACGAGGGGGGGCGTTCCCTGTCATTGTGCCCGCTACGTACAAAGAAGTGTGCTTCATGATGAAATAATTTGTCACAAAGAGAATTTCTTAGCAAAATTCAGCGAAGCAGCAAAATCTAATTTTCAATAACTTCGCTCATTTCTATACATTACCATAGCAGCAAAGTTCAGAGAACATCAAGTTTCCCTTGTTATAATGAGATGAGGTTATGTCTGACTTTATGTGACAATGGGTCTTAAGGTGGCCATTGTCACATAATGTCAGATGGTTGAACATCATGTGAACAAATTACCCTCTGATAAACGATCATTTCGCACATTTTAGTCCACATTGACTGTTACAGTTGATTAAACTGGCCAAAAACTTTTAATTTAACCAGGCAATGGACGAAAGATCTTTCTGGGAACGTTCTTTCAAAGAAAGATAATGTATTTTGTTTATGAACAATCTTCTTTAGTCCAACTATCCAACTTTAGTCCAATTTCCTTAGTCCAACTGTTTAGATGACAATGGTATATCATTGGCCAGCTAAAACAATAGTTTTTATGGTAAATTTCACCCAACAAATGATAATTTTGGTAATAATTGCCCATTTTGATCAACTTTAAACTAATGTGTATGGCCACCCTGAGTGTTGTGTTCAACAATAGTTTACTTATATTTTGTTATTTATTTGGTTAATTCTGCCAATGAAAAGAAATATCTGGTAAGTATTTCAGGATTCTTCCTTTACGCTTTCTTCACACATGATTTCTAGTGTGTAGTAGCAAAAAGGGAGAATAGGATAATAATATCATGATAAAAATGGCTTAGCCATAGGGGTCACAGCACTTGCAATTGTGACTGGGCCTCTAAGCTAGGGCAGCCCACAGGGCCCCACTTGCCAGTGATGCACCCCCAATTACTGTATTTATCCCTTTATAAGACGCAATGCATTTTATAAAGCAAACACTAGTGAGCGATTCTTCAGGTCTTCTCCGGGTCTCCAGGTCCGTGCTACATTCTCCTGTCCTGACTTCATACAGCGTCAGGATGTAGAGCGCACACCATGTACATTGTACACAGTAAGGTCACAATGAAGCACAGGCCCAGAGAACACCAGGGAGCAGTGACTGCAGGAGAGAACATGAGTGTGAAAGTAGCCTAAGTAGTTTCAAAAGCTTTCTATTTGTTATCATGTATTTAATTAGCTATTAAATGGTATTAGCTGCAGAGGACACTAGTTTTTTATTCTTCACTAAAGATTCCAAAGCCTGAAATATTCCTGATCAAGAATTTTTAGTATCTGCGAGAATTTTTATTTCAAAATACTATGGATTCTATCCTGTGATTCCAAAATACTGTGGATACCAGTGGATTCAGAGGTCAATCTTATTTATAGTCTGTAAAAAATAATAGATTGGTGAGAACTGTTTATCTATATATGGTCACCTTGGATTCATTTCTGAAATGTCTTATAACCACAATATTGATGAGTTGTCAGAGTTTAATAAAGCTTTGTCCCATGCTAGTACATGGTATAAAATAAAAGATAATTCTATACTCACCTATGTCTCCTGTCCGGTTCTCCGTATCGCACCTCCCATCCTTCTACCCCCTATTTGTATACCAGACTCTCAAGGTATTCTGTACTTGACTGCTGGAGTCTTATATGCAAAAAAACAGGAGGTGCAACGTCGAGAATACTGCAGCTTAGTAAGAATAGAATCTTTTTATTTTATTTTATACAATGTACTGGCATGGGCCAAAAATGTATATAATTTGGACAAACCCTGTAATTGATGTGCTTTACAACTCTCATACGACCATACTGCCACATTAAATTGGGCTGCAAAAGATGTGGACAGCACACAGTGTCCAGTCCGCATCCATATGCCTGTTCCGTGGCCCCACAAAAAAAAATTTGAACATGTCAATAGATGTGCAGACAAGAATAGGCATTTGTAGTGTGGGACCTGCGGAAGGCTAAAGTACAGAACTCACATAGCCGGTGTCCATGTTTTGCAGATCTACAGTTTGCAGTCATCAAAACGGAAACATTCATAAGCATGCCCCCCCCCCCCCCCCCGAATTCCCTCTTTGCATTTCCTTCCTTCGTTATATTAAATCTTGTTTCAATCTTATTATATCATTATACAATTCAGTAAACATATGGGGTATAATTTTCTTTGTGTGCCAAACTTACCAATGCTTTCATATATGGATTTTATGTGTATTTACAAGTTTTTGTACCTGACCAATCCTTTATAGTATAGCAAGACTGTTATATCATGTACTTCCCTTCCATCCGTTCTATCCTAAAGGCTATATACACCTTTGGGGGCATTTTTTATTATTGCATTGAACTTGTTTTGAGCTAAAAATCTTTTTTTCAATTGTTTTTATGAAAAAATATAGTGTCCTTTTTCTGTTCATAGCTGAGATGCTGTAGTAGCAGCCTGTGGATTTTTTTGTCTTTTCCATCATTTAGTGAGGACTTCTTATCTCTGCTCTCTGACCTTATAAACACTCATCATAGCTCAGGTCTTATCTTACTGATAAGAATGTGGCTTAAAGGGAACCTGTCATGTGGATATTTGATTATAATCTAACTAATTATATACAATCATTAACTACTAAAAAGTGCCTTAGATGTATTCACTTACTGGTGTGACAGATGGTTATCTCATAATATACACACAAAGATGCCGCATGCTAATGAGCTGATTGGAGTCCGGCGTGATGTCATTGAGTCCAGCGTTTATTTAATTAACAGCTATAGCCACTCCCCTGCCCACCTGCTGCTGATTCATATGGAAACAAACTGTCATTCAGCAGCAGGTGGGCGGGGAGAGTCAGGAGCTCATGAATATTCATGACTCATCATTATCAGCTGGAGCTTTTCAATACAAGATGTTGGCAGATTGACTGGGTCAATTAAAGAAAGTGACCCAGCATTGTGGTAAGAGAATCAATCACTTATTTATGTTGCCCTTAGTTAGGACACCATAAAACTGGTGAAAGGTTCCCTTTAAATAAGTGTTTATGACCTCTTAGTAGTTTAGGGCTAAGGGTTATTAGATGACCAGCACAAAGTGAAAGTTAAAGTGCGAGTCACACAGCTAGAAAAACAGTTAACCTTTTGTGATAGAATGGCTCAATATTATTAATAAAAGCCAATTAAAAATATGATTTTAAGCCAAAAAGGAGTAAAATTATCAATAATTGCCTCTGAAAGTGTACATAGCCTTTAAACCTCCTTTTCATATTTACTTATTATTTCCCTTGTTGTTCTTAACCAAGTTTTCCTACTACTTGACGTATGCTCTTACAGGGAAATCTGCAAGTTCACCAGCCCCACAATTTTATAATATAAAAAATATAATAAATATGAAATAAATAATAAATAAAAATATTAAATAAAAAAATAGAGAGTTGTCCGAGTGCATTTTTTTTATTTTATCAGGAGACTGTTAGAATAATAAACTTATAGTAAACATATAAGCACTGATCTGATCACCCTCCATCCCAGCATGGCCGCTAAGTGGCTACAAAACTTCTATTCAGGTGACACTAAAAAGTTTGATCTACAGTATATTATAATTTAGTTTCCCTCTAAATTTTATGGAGTGAGGCTACATGGATGCATCCATGTCAACTTACTAAGTAGAGTGCTGTGTATGTGTCAATGTGGTCATGATCAAGAGGCAGATGAATATACATTAAATGTTCATTAGGTACAGTTTGGAGGACCATTCCCACTGATGACATTTTCTTAGGGCACCATATTTAAAGGGGCTGTGCCAAATTTTTAATTGACTGTATCCACAGCATAGGGGATAAGTGTTTAATTAGTAGAACCCCCACAATAATGAGAACTGGTGTCCTGTGTCTTAAGGTGAACAAACCAAATGGTTGACTATGGATAGAGGATAAGTTAAAATCTTGGTACAACCCCTTTTACTAATAAAGTGAATACATAGAAATTTTACAAAATCCCATCAGCTAAATTAAAATCATCATCTGCATCTTAGCTCTACTGAAACAGATTTTGCTATTGTACTCATGATTAGAATAATGAAGAACAGCAAAATAACACATAGACAGTTCTCTAACCTTAAGGTTTTTGAAAAACTTCTCTTTATCATTTAGAATTTCTTGCCAGTGCATGGCTAATATTGTATAACAGAATTCAATGCAGATGACCATGGTCCATATTATTTTACTAGGGAGAAGTTTTCATCACTAAATGTTAATAATAAATAAACCTCTATCACTTTTTACAGATTATTGGAACAATTCCACTCATGCCAAGCCCAGTGTCATCTAATCAAGCGGGAGGTGGAGCTCAGGGACTTCAAGTGCAACCCATTACACCACAACTGCTGACAAATGCCCAGGGACAGATCATTGCCACTGTAATAGGGAACCAAATTTTACCAGTGATCAATACCCAGGGTATTACGCTCTCTCCACTCAAACCTGGACAACAGGTAATATGTATTTTCTGTATATTGGATTTATTTTTTATTATTGTTGTTATGAATTATCTTGTTATCATTAAAAAAGGATCACAGTACTCTAGCTTTCAACTTCCAATCATCATTTATAGCAGTGGCACATTATTTTTTTTATAATACATGCCTCTGTTGCTACAGTACTTCTTTTTGAAGAGTAAGAGAGAAGTTAATGTCCACTTCTGGGATGTGTGCCGGACTTTGCGATATTTTGACATCAATTTTCTGGCATAGTGGGGCTGATAAATGTCTCTCATAGTACTTACTATAATATACAGTATTCTGCATCTCCTAAAGAACTTCCATTTTAAAATGAGAGGTAGCACAAAATGTCACTCTCCATAGCTGACACTGGAGAAGGAACCTCTTGCTAAAGTGATCTGTGAAAGACCTATTTGGCAGAAAAAAATAAGTGGAACCATTCATTTCTTTTTCATTTAATTTAGTAGGGTTCTCAAATCAGAATGGGATATTTATACAAATATCCTATGTTATAAGTGTACCTTGTAATCATCGTATATGGTTTCCCACTTGGGGAAAAAAAAAATCTCCAAGCCTCATTAAGTTGGTGGTGATATGTGGGACATCTATTGTAGTATCAGGCAATTCTATCTAGTGAGTTCATATGTGAAAATGTATTAGCCCTTAGGCAGTCATGGAGATAGCCGTTTACAGATTATTGGCTTGGCATTTTATAATAAAAGAAATTAATTTTGTTCATGCTGAGTACTGCTAAAAATACCAGGGACCTCATACATCAAAGTCCAAAAGAAGTCACACTGTATGGCTTTGCAACTCTCTTCAATAAAATTAGCCTTACCTAATACTAGAATTCTAGCCTTTTAAACATGGATGAGAATGTTACCAGTCTAATGATGCATACATTTCTTCCATAGTTGCCTCTGATCTACAGCAATAGCTACTGTAGTGTCTGTTTATTAGCTTATTGTTATACATGGGTATTCATATCTTTCACGTTTAAGGCTACTTTCACACTTGCGGCAGAGAGATCCGGCAAGCAGTTCCGTCGCCGGAACTGCCTGCCGGATCAGGCAAAATGTATGCTAACTGATGGCATTAGTAAGACTGATCAGGATCCTGATCAGTCTTAAAAATGCCTGATCCGTCGAAAAAATGCATTGAAATGCCGGATCCGTCTTTCCGGTGTCATCCGTCAAAAACGGATCCGGCATTTATTTTTTCACCTTTTTTTCAGTCTGCGCATGCGCATACCGGAAGGACGGATCCGGCATTCCGGTATTCTGAATGCCGGATCCGGCACTAATACATTCCTATGGGAAAAAATGCCTGATCCGGCATTCAGGCAAGTCTTCAGTTTTTTTAGCCGGAGATAAAACCGTAGCATGCTACGGTTTTCTCTTTTGCCTGATCAGTCAAAACGACTGAACTGAAGACATCCTGATGCAAACTGAACGGATTACTCTCCATTCAGAATGCATGGGGACATACCTGATCAGTTCTTTTCCGGTATAGAGCCCCTGTGACGGAACTCTATGCCGGAAAAGAACAACGCAAGTGTGAAAGTAGCCTTACAAGTACATATAATTTTCTGTTAAAGGAGTTGTCTCAGTAAGAACGTATCTCCTATCCACAGGATAGTGAATAAACATCTAATCTGTGGGGGTCTCACATCAGGGACCCCTGCCAGTCATGAGCACGGGGGCCCATTTCCCTTATTTAACTGGAGCGTCAGGCACACATACTTTTCCAACACTCTATTCAACTCCATGAGGCTGTCAGAGATAGCCAAGCACAAAGGCTCAGCTATCGCCAGCATTCCATATAGCCCTTAGATTAGTAACATTTAAGATGTATTTACATGAGAGTAGGTCATAGCTACAGTGTTCATTTTAGGACATGGTCAGATATCATAGTCAAGTATCAAAATAATGCCAATGTGACACCTGACCCTGATACCTGACCCTGACACCTGAATCTGACACCTGACCCTGACACCTGACCCTGACACCTGACACCTGACCCTGACACCTGACCCTGACACCTGACTCTGATACCTGATCCTGACAACTGACCCTGATCCTGACACCTGACCCTGATCCTGACACCTGACCCTGACACCTGACCCTGACACCTGACTCTCATATCTGAGTTTGACTTATGCCCTTCATAGGTCAGGGTCAAAGTGAGAATGAGTTATAGATATATATTATGTATTTGTATGCTAAATCACACAACCAAAGTATGTCTATTGCTGAGCTTATAGCTCTGTGCCTAAAATGTTGTAAGCTAACACATTACAGTGTTATATGAGCGCATAGCTGATAGCTCAGTGGTAAGGAAGGGAACAAAGGATTTTAGCTTTACTGTGGTTTTGAATGCTACATCACATAGATGAACAAAAAGCCCAAGCTCATTCAAGGCAAGCTGGTAGCTCAGTGGTAATGCTGTTGCCCCATGTCCAGGCTTTCTGAGTTCAAAACCCCTTTTAGCCTCTAACAAGTGTTTATATTTGATTATGCCCTAGATAAGAGGCAAATTTAAATGATGTGTGACGATGATATCTCACGTCCTTCATTTGTCAGTGTCGCAAGGGATCTTAGGTTTACTGTGTTTTTTGCTATACTACATCTCATGGATCAAAAAAATCACTACCTGTGGTGTCTAGAGCTATAGCTCAGTGGTAATACACTTGCTTTGCATGCAGTGTTCATGAGTTCAAAACCGCTTCCAGGCTATTAATAAAATTTATATTTTATATTTTATTGAGCTCTAGATCAGAGTCAAATTCAAGTGGTGTGTGATGTAAGTAGTCCTTTTTTATTTTATTAAGAGTACATGGGCAGCACTATAGTAAAGGGGCCCTGTATATAGAGCTGTATCCTGGATTTTACATATCTACTGTATATATGCGTATTATACACACAGTGTGCTATAGCTTCACCACACTGAGATTTGCTCAGAAAGCTGATATACATATTACTGGTTTATCCACAGACACGATATATGATCATACAGATCGCAGTACTATGTGATAGCTTCTAAGTATAGAAAAAACTTGTGCTAATGTTATAGCTTGGAGGTTACATTAACCCATAGGATACCAGCGCTGTACATGTATGTCGCTGGAAACACGGTCACAAATCCCAGCGCCATACAGGTACAGTGCTCTGATCGGGCGGCCACAGGAGCTACTTCCGCCCGATCAGCTGCAGGGGTCCGGCAGGCACTAATAGTTGGACCCCTGCTGTATGCACCGGCATCGGTGAAAACACTGATGCCTGCTCATTAACCCTTGCACTGCCGCGGTCAGCGCTGACGGCTGCATGTGTGGTATCCCCGTGGTGCTGTGACGTCAGCCTGGTGTCTAGCCCTGTCAGTCAATGGGGGGAGGGGTGTGTGTGCAGAGCACAGGGGGTGTTATAGAGCACTGCTCAGAATAGGGTTGCCACCCATACGGGAATGACCCGGACAGTCCTGTTTGCAATCCTGTGCCCGGGTACAAGCCTTTGTCAGACCCGGGCACAGGATCAGCTGTGAATGATGGCAGCGGTGGCTGGGCACAGGGAGATGAGCGCTTCCATTGTGGAAGCGCTCATCTCCATAGTCATCTGTATCGCCGTCCTCAGGACAGCGATACAGACGGCTGTGCTGCGGCGGGGCAGGGGAGGGAGCGGCGTCTGTTCCTCTGATAGGCTGCAGACCTTGTGCCTGCAGCCTATCAGAGGCTGGTGCAGGCGGCGCGATGATGTCATCACACCGCCTGAGCCATACAGCATGGTACACAGGTTGGGAAGAGGCCTGCATCGCATCGTTGGAGGTAATTTTTTTTTTTTTAGAGAAGAGAGGCACCTGAAATTGGCACATATGGGGGAAGGGGTGGAAAGAGGCACCTTATACTGGCACATATTGGGGAGGAGGAGAAATGAGGCACTTGAAACTGGCACATATGGGGGAAGGGGGGGGGGAGGCACCTTATACTGGCACATATTTGGGGGTGGAGGAGAAATGAGGCACTTGAAATTGGCACATATAGGGGAAGGGGTGGAAAGAGGCACCTTATACTGGCACATAATGGGGGGGGAATGAGGCACTTGAAACCGCCACATATGGGGGAAGGGGTGGAAAGAGGCACCTTATACTGGCACATATTGGGGGGGAATGAGGCACTTGAAACTGGCACATATGGGGGAAGGGGGGGGGAAGAGGCACCTCATACTGGCACATATTGGGGGGGGGAGAATGAGGCACTTGAATATGCCACATATGGGGGGGGAAGGGAGTGAAAGATGCACCTTATACTGGCACATATTGGGGGGAGAAATGAGGCACTTGATACTGGCACATATAAGGGAAGGGGGGAAGAGGCACTTTATACTGGCACATATTTGGGGGGGGAAATGATGCACTTGATACTGGCACATATAAGGGAAGGGGGAGGAAGAGGCACCTTATACTGGCACATATTGGGCGGGAGAAAAGAGGCACTTCTTACTGACACATGGGGGGCATCTATGGGGGGGCACTTCTTACTGGCACATTATTTGGGGGCTTCTACTGAGGCCACAAAGAAGGGGTATTTTCTGGGTATCTACATCAAAGGAGACGTCACTGGATGTAAGAGGTATGGGGCGCTGTATTTCTGTAGTGACGGGATGGCACTGTTGTGGGGGCTCTGTGGATGGCACTGTGGGTGACACATATATAGCACCTTATGCTATATATGTGTCATCCACAGATACCCCCATAACAGTGTCCCTGTGAGTGAATGACCCCCAATACAGGGTCTGGGGGCCGGCATCTGGTGTTGTAATGGCAGCGGGGCCCGGTACAGTCACTGTATTCTATCGCACCGGGCCCCGCTCACTGTAATACTAATTTTCATATGTGAACAAGAACAAGAGAAATCCTCTGCGATCCTCTCCCTCTCTGTACTCACAAACTCAGTAGCAGGCAGGCTGGGCGGCAGCACAACTCACTGACGTCAAGCGCCTGCTCCGCCTGCTTCATTCATAAAGTGGGAGGAGCAGGCGCATGACGTCAGTGAGTTGTGCTGCCGCCCGGCCTGCCTGCTACTGAGTTTGTGAGTACAGAGAGGGAGAGGATCGCAGAGGATTTCTCTTGTTCTTGTTCACATATGAATATTAGTATTACAGTGAGCGGGGCCCGGTGCGATAGAATACAGTGACTGCACCGGGCCCCGCTGCCATTACAACACCAGATGCAGGCCCCCAGACCCTGTATTGGGGGTCATTCACTCACAGGGACACTGTTATGGGGGTATCTGTGGATGACACATATATAGCATAAGGTGCTATATATGTGTCACCCACAGTGCCATCCACAGAGCCCCCACAACAGTGCCATCCACAGAGCCCCCACAACAGTGCCATCCACAGAGCCCCCACAACAGTGCCATCCACAGAGCCCCCACAACAGTGCCATCCACAGAGCCCCCATAACAGTGCCATCCACAGACCACCATTAGTTCAAAACCCACCAAAAGCACACCTTTTGGTTCAAAATATTTTTTTAATTTGGCTATTCCCCACCCCTCTTGTATTTGTTCCGCTACTTGTGGGCTGCGCGGGCATGAGTTCAGTCACTTCGGTGCGCAATCCCGTCCTGCAGCGCGTGATCCCGCGAGACCCGCCGCTGTAGGTCATGGGTCTCGCGGGATCACGCGCCACAGGATGGGATTGCGCACCGAAGGGACTGAACTCATGCCCACGTAGCCCGCAAGTAGCAGATCAGTGGAACAAGTACAAGGTGGAGGGGACTGTTTCTAACAGAGGCTCACTAATGGACGCTGAGATTAGATCACCCCATACGAAAGCATTGAATCAATGCTTTCCTATGGGGAAAAATCTGACCCTGGAGGTCATCATGCAGGGTATAAGGACGTCCAGCGTCAGATACCAGACCAAAGGTCTGTTTTACTCCAGGAAGCCCTCAGGTGGCTGCCAGCTACTAGAGGCTGACTTATTGCTGGAACGTAAACAATGCAGTTTCTCTAGAACATTGCAGCTCGATTTGAAAAAGGGACACTGTACCCAGGCCACTTCAATGAGCTGAAGTGGTCTGGGTGCCTTTTGTGTCGCTTTAACTTTGAAATCTTATTAAAGATTGTGTAGGGTGTGGCTGGAGGTGGGGCATGGAGGCGGGACAAGGGTGGGGCTTGCAGCAGAACATGGGTGGGGCCTGTAAGGGGGCCCTTGATTTATTTTGCCCGGGGGCCCTGAGGGTTCTCAGTCCGCCCCTGCCCTTCCCCCATTTTAATTTATTTCTCCACAGTCTTCACAGGAATAGCTGCAAAGTGGAGGAGAAAATTCAAAATCTCCTTTTTTTTACACTAACATGTTCTTGTAGCCCCTTTTATTTCATTTTTACAAGGGGTAATAGGAGAAAACGCGCCCCAAAATTCATAGCCCATTTTCTCCCGAGTAAGGACATACCCCATATGTGGACGTAAAGTGCTCTGCGGGTGAACTACATGGCTCAGAAGAGAAGGAGAGCCATTGCGATTTTGGTTGTCCAAAATCCCAATAGCGCTCTTTCTCTTCTGAGCCACGTAGTTCACCCGCAGATCACTCTACATCCACATATGAGGTATTTTCTGACTCGGGAGAAATTGGGCTATAAACTGTTGGGTGAACAAGTTTGTTTGCTCCACCATCAGATTCACAAAATGTTCACTGCAAAAAAAATAAAAAATGTCATATTCAGTGAAGCCCACTGTGTCTGGATTCCTGGTTGGCCAACAAAGTCAGGAATCAAGGGCTCAAAATCCTCTGGGGTACTCCAGCCAAGTTCACTGGTAGAGGGATCAGGTGAACTTGCCTGGTGGGCCGGAAAACTAGTACGAGCCCGAGGGTTGCCTATACTAGTGTGGGCCACAGGGTTCCTGGCATGGGGGGCTCCTGGCTCCGCCTGGCGGTGTCTCCGTCGCCTTGGGGCTCATCATCATCACTAGATGATGAGGAGAACGAGGATGACAACAGGAAAGTGGGGTCATCCTCGTCCTCACTGGGGCTCTCGGAGTCGGAGAGCAGCTGGGCGTATGCCTCCTCGGCCGAGAATATCCGGCGGGCCATCTTAGAACGCTAAAGGGGAGTGCGTGTGTGTGTAAAACTTTATTTAGTGTGTGTGTGGGGGGTGGTGTGTTTTTATGTATACCCTACCCTAACCCACCCTAACCTAACAGAATCCCCGAAAAATTGCTCACAGCGGTACCAAGCTTATCAGCGGTGGGGTGGGCGATGCGCTAACAGTGGCCAGGTGCTCTTTTACAGCTAAGAGTGCCGGCCACAGTCAGCGCACCTACAAAAAGAAAAAAAAAATGCGCTTGCGCCCCAAAATATGTGGGGGGGGGGCAAGCTGCAGCACCCCTGGGGGGACGGGGGTCGCACAAGTTGCTGTGGACCCCAGACACCCTCAGATCCGGGTGCTGCACACAAAAAATAACTTTTTTTTTTTTCACTACCCCTGCCTAACCTAAAGCTCTCCCTAAATGTTTATATGCCAGATGGGACTTTATGGGGTCTCAGGGGCCACGGATGGCGCGGCTCGTGTGGGATGCAGATGGACCGACACAGGGCTCCTCTCTCCTTACTCACACAGAAGTCTGCGGGCGGGGAGAGTGGAGCTCCAGGACGTTATCTCCAGGTCAGTCCCTTCAACCAATCACAGTCGATCCTCACCCTCATCCTCCGTCACCGCCACCTCACAGGATCTAAGGAGGGTGATTGGTGGTGTATATTACACCACTGATCACCCTCCTATTCCGGGTCACCGGAGACCTGAATAACCTGGAAATGCTGCAAACCGCAGGTCTGAATTGACCTGCGGTTAGCAGCGATCGCCGGTATGGGGGGGGGGTCACAGGACCCCCCCTCGACATTGTCACAGGGTGCCTTCTGAATGATTTCAGCAGGCGCACCGTTCCTAACACTGCCCGCCGCACAGCGATGATCGGAAATACACAGGTACGCCCTGTTTCCATAAGAGGTTAAAGAGGCTCTGTCATCAGAATCAACCCTATTAGACCATACATACTGCCTGGTAGGGCTCATTATGCTGATTATGTATGATAAATAGCTGCTGAGATATGCAGAGATTCATATGCAAATAAACAATTCGAGCACTCAGAGGTGGGGCTGAATATTCTGAGCATTGCTCTATAACACCCCCTGTGCTCTGCACCCACACCCCTCCCCCCATTGACTGACAGGGCTAGACAGCAGGCTGACGTCACAGCACCACGGGGATACCGCACATGCAGCCGTCAGCGCTGACCGCGGCAGTGCAAGGGTTAATGAGCCGGCATCAGTGTTTTCACCGATGCCGGTGCATATAGCAGGGGTCCAACTATTAGTGCCTGCCGGACCCCTGCAGCTGATCGGGCGGGAGTAGCTCCTGTGGCCGCCCGATCAGAGCGCTGTACCTGTATGGCGCTGGGATTTGTGACCGTGTTTCCAGCGACATACATGTACAGCGCTGATATCCTATGGGTTAATGACATTATTTATTATAGTATATGCTATTATAGAAAAAAAATAATATGTCTTTCTGGGGACTTCAACATGCAAAGCCATTAATGTAACCTCCAAGCTATAACATTAGCACATGTTTTTTCTATACTTAGAAGCTATCACATAGTACTGCCATCTGTATGATCATATATCGTGTCTGTGGATAAACCAGTAATATGGATATCAGCTTTCTGAGCAGATCTCAGTGTGGTGAAGCTATAGCACACTGTGTGTATAATACGCATATATACAGTAGATATGTAAAATCCAGGATACAGCTCTGTATACAGGGCCCCTTTACTATAGTGCTGCCCATGTACTCTTTATAAAATAAAAAAGGACTACTTACATCACACACCACTTGAATTTGTCTCTGATCTAGAGCTCAATAAAATATAAAATATAAATTTTATTAATAGCCTGAAAGGGGTTTTGAACTCATGAACACTGCATGCAAAGCAAGGGTATTACCACTGAGCTATAGCTCTAGACACCAAAGGTGGTGATTTTTTTGATCTATGAGATGTAGTATAGCAAAAAACACAGTAAACCTAAGATCCTTTGTGACACTGACAAATGAAGGACGTGAGATATCAGCGTCACAAATCATTTAAATTTGCCTCTTATCTAGGGCATAATAAAATATAAACATTTGTTAGAGGCTGAAAGGGGTTTTGATCTCATAAAGCCTGGATATGGGGCAACAGCATTACCATTGAGCTACCAGCTTGCCTTGGATAAGGCTTGGGATTTTTGTTCATCTATGTGATGTAGCATACAAAACCACAGTAAAGCTAAAATGTTTTGTGACACTGACTAGTGAAGGAAGTGAGACATCATTGTCACACATCAGCGTCACACATCATTTAAATTTGCCTCTTATCTAGGGCATAATAAAATGTAAATATTTTTTTGAGGCTGAAAGGGGCTTTGAACTTAGAAAGCTTGGACATGGGGCAATGGGGCAATAGTATTACCACTGAGCTACCAGCTTGCCTTGAATGAGCTCAGGCTTTTATGTGATGTTCATCTATGTGATGTAGCATTCAAAACCACAGTAAACCTAAAATCCTTTGTTCCCTTCCTTACCACTGAGCTATCAGCTAGGCGCTCATAACACTGTAATGTGTTAGCTTACAGCATTTTAGGCACAGAGCTATAAGCTCAGCAATAGACATACTTTGGTTGTGTGATTTAGCATACAAATACATAGTATATCTATAACTCATTCTCACTTTGACCCTGACCTATGAAGAGCATAAGTCAAACTCATATATGAGAGTCAGGTGTCAGGGTCAGGTGTCAGCGTCAGGTGTCAGAGTCAGGTGTCAGGGTCAGGGGTCAGGTGTCAGGGTCAGGTATCAGGGTCAGGTGTCAGGGTCAGGTGTCAGAGTCAGGTGTCACGGTCAGGTGTCAGGGTCAGGTATCAGGGTCATTGGCATTATTTTGATACTTGACTATGATATCTGACCATGTCCTAAAATGAACACTGTACATAGCATAATGTTAAAAGGTCAAGTCCCCACCAGTCCACAGAACAAGGGACTGAAGTATATACATAGTGCACAGTCAAGTGGCCATTGCTGTTTACTTTTTAGCAGCCACCTTTGTTCAATCTATTAATGTGAACCCAGCTGTTGGACCACCACAGTTAGAAGGTTATCTTATGCCCTGGACATCATTTGTTGGAAAACGCCTTTGGTTCATCATTAGATGTTGTATATAAAATTAGAGAGGCTCTTTCTCACGAGACTATGGCATATTTATTGTAAGATTTGGGGAAGAAATGAATGGTTGATCTTTTTGAACACATAGAGAATATTTCTTTGTATATTTCTATGTTTTAATTGCAAGATGACACAGCATAGGATCAAAGAAGAATAGGGGATTAAAGAAGAATTGATGTTTTTTTTTACTTTGTGAATTGTTAATGTTTAATTGTGTCCTTATATTTATATAGACACAGTTAATTTAAAGGGCACCTGTCAATAGGATTTTGGGTATAGAGCTGAGGACATGGGTTTCTAGATGGCCGCTAGCACATCCGCAATACCTAGTCCCCATAGCTCTGTGTGCTTTTATTGTGTAAAAAAAACGATTTGATACATATGCAAATTAACCTGAGAGGAGTCCTGTCCCGGTGACAGGTTCCCTTTAAGCTACTTTCACACTGGCATTTTGGTTTCCGTTTGTGAGATCCATTTCAGGACTCTCACAAGTGGTCCAAAATGGATCAGTTTTGCCCTAATGTATTCTGAATGGATAAGGATCTGTTCAGAATGCATCAGTTTGCCTCCATCCAGCCTCCATTCCGCTCTGGAGGCAGACACCAAAACGCTGCTTGCGGAGGCAAGCAGATCTGCCCTGACACACAATGTAAGTCAATGGGGATGGATCTGTTTTCACTGACACAATATGGCACAATAGAAAACGTATCCGCCCCCTATTGACTTTCAATGGTGTTCAAGACGGATCTGAACAAATGCATGCGGTTGTTTTATCGGTGCAGATCCACACCAAACGCGAGTGTGAAAGTGGCCTTAAATAAAAAAAAGTTATGGTTCATTGAAGGCTGGGAGTAAAATAGCAAAACAACTATATGGCTGTGTCAGTTTTCAGCTGTTTCAGCTGTTTTGACAATGCTAAACTATTGACAACAACTATTGACAGCAGTACAAATATACCTTTTGAGCTTTTACTATCAAAAGTACTGTAAATATAAACTTTTCTGCCAGGTTCTGCTCCTGCAAGTGCATTGGAGGCATGCTCTCTGCATCTACTAAAGCTGTCACTTAGAGCAAAGAGGATTGGCTGTAAAGCAGAACTTCATTGTGAAGCTCTACAGTGCCTCCATTGTACTTGCAGAAGAAGAAACTGGCAGAATAAAAGTTCATATTCACACTAAACCCGAAAATAAAAGCCTCACAAACATATGGTTGTCCTGCTCTCCCCTGCTCTTACTTGTGCTGTCAGCAGTTTAACATGGTCAAAACTGCTGACAGACTTTTTTTTAAAATCATACACATGCAATTTTTTTTTCACCTCAATTAAAGTGCTAGATGTCATGGATGAAAAGCTATATTCAGCTATATATTCAGTAGTTACATTCTTTTTCCACCACCATCACAGTAGTGGATACTAGTGATGGCCTTGCGGTTTGCCCGGCGGTCGGTTTGCGGCAAACTTTGCGTGTTCGCGATCCACTGAACATGCGAACATATGGCGATGTCCGTGCGCGCCATATTCTTTTGCATTGCACCGAACTTTGACCCATGACACATACATCAGGTGGGACAGGACAGCCAATTGAGACGTTTAAGCACATGGACACACCCCCAACCCTATAACAGAACCCGATCTGGCAGCCATTTTACACTATGTGTTTTGCCAGTGTAGGGAGAGGTTGCATTTTGGAGCAGGGACAGGCTGTTAGGAACTTAGGGACACCAAACTCTAGCTAATAGGGCCACAAAAGTCCTTTTAAGGACTGGTAACGTTGTGCTATCGATAGGTGTGATACACAGAGGGGTGTGATATAATTATAATATACTTTCTAACATAGAAAGTATATTATTGTGCATTTGCATGCTTCCAGAAAATACTGATTAAGGGCTGCGCTCTATCAGCTTCCAGAAAATAGTGATAGAGGTCTTCCATATACCTGCGTCCATAAAATTACTGCTTATGGGTGATATACCAGCTTCAACTAACAACTGATCGAGGCCTGCCATATATCAGCTTCCACAAAATAGTGATAGAGGTTTTCCATATACCTGCGTCCACAAAATACAGATTGCGGGTTTTGA
Organism: Bufo bufo; assembly: GCF_905171765.1. Taxonomy (NCBI): domain Eukaryota; kingdom Metazoa; phylum Chordata; class Amphibia; order Anura; family Bufonidae; genus Bufo; species Bufo bufo. The sequence continues at coordinate 234,980,539 of NC_053393.1, forward strand.
TATACAGTACCTGCTTCAACTAACAACTGATTGAGGCCTGCCATATATCAGTTTCCACAAAATAGTGATAGAGGTTTATCATATACCTGCGTCCACAAAATTACTTCTTGAGGGTGATATACCAGCTTCAACTAACAACTGATTGAGGCCTGCCATATATCAGCTTCTACAAAATAGTGATAGAGGTTTTCCATATACCTGCATCGACAAAATACAGATTGCGGGTTTTGATATACCTGCTTCAACTAACAAGTGATTGAGGCCTGCCTTGGTGATATATCAGCTTCAACGAACAACTGATTGAGGCCTGCCATATATCAGCTCCCACAAATACTGTTCTTCTCTAGGGACTTTTGCACAGGGTAATTTTGAAAATGTCAGGCAGTGGAAGAGGCAGGTCGTTCCGCAGGAGTGGTAGGGGTCGAGCAGGCGCACCAGGCCAGAGCCTAAGTGGGAAGTTGGAGAAGGTGCGTGCGATTATGTCAAAGGATGCACAAGAGTTGTTTGAGTGGCCCATCAGACTTCTGATTTGTGACTGCCCGACGCACTGTAACTCCACCTTGTATATGCTTGATAGGCTGCTCCAGCAGAAACGTGGAGTTAACGATTACCTGTACGAACTCTGCGGCAGGAAAGGTTTGGGAGAGCTTGGTTTCTTTTCACCACGCCAGTGGCTGTTCATGTGCGACGCATGCAGACTTCTGAGGCCATTTGATGAGATCACCATACTGGTCAGTCGCAGCCAGGGCGCCATCAGTGACATCTCCCTTACACCTTCTTTCTGGAGCATGCATTGCATCATGTCATTGATCAAGCTGTCGATGAGCGGAGCTTGAAGATGAGGAAGTCGCAATGCTGAATGAATTCCCATCTGAGACTAGTCAGCAGGAGTCTGAAGAGGAGTCAGAGGAGGATGGTGTCTCGGAGAAGGAGGAGGAGGAGGAGCAAGAAGAGCAGGCTTTAATCTTTTTGGGGATCTCTGGTGTTGTCCGTGGCTGGGAAGAGTAGACAGAGGACGACATTCTCCTGGGCTATGACCAGGAGTCAGGGCGCTCCACCACTTTTAATTTAGTGCAAATGGGGGACTTCATTCTCCAGTGTTTGAAGAGGGACCCCCGTATAAAAAGCATAAAGGTCAAGGACCTGTACTAGGTGGCAACGTACTTAGACCCCCAGTACAAACACAAAATGGCGGACATGTTACCAGCATCACAGAGGGCTGTCAGAATTCAGCATTTCCAGGCCTTGCTGCGAAAGATGCTGCATTCTGCTGTTGCAAGCTCTGGCAGAGGAATTTCCACACACAGCGAAACAGGTGCGGGTACCAATCCTACAGCGTCTGCAAAAAGAGAGCGGTTTGAAGATGTATTGGTCACTTTCGATATGAAATCATTCTTTCATCCAACCCATCGACAGCCGCCCTCCGGATCCAGCCTCAGGGAACGCCTAGACTGACAGGTGTCCGACTTCATCAGGTTCTGAGAAGCGAGGAACCCCTTGACTACTGGGTGTGCAGGCTTGACCTGTGGCCAGAGCTGGCACGATTTGTCATTGAACTCTTGGCTTGCCCCTCATCGAGTGACTTGTCCAAAAGGAAGTTCAACACAGCAGGGGGGATCATGACCGATAAGCGCACTCGCCTAGCTCACGACAGTGTGGACTACCTCACATTTTTTTTAAATGAATGAGGCATGGATCTCGGAGGAATTCAACACCTGTGATGACCACGTGTAATTGAATTTCCTCATGCCAGCCCACACATATGAGCCACCATACTGTGCCCTGTATTTCCCAGTAGAAAATGATCCTTGGGAAACACAGTCCTCATCCCTGACCAACAGGACCAGGTAGCACTCTGTCAGTAAATGGCGGCCTCCCCTCTCCGCCACGCTGCTCCGATGTGTACTGGTGCTTATTCTGACACTAGGGCTGGGTTTACATCCTTTTTTTTGCCATCCATTTAATGCATACCAAAAATGTATGCATTAACAGATGCCTCAGACTGATGCCGTACAGTGGCGTCCGTTCACCATACAGTTCTATTTTTTGTGGGAATTTTAGCCAATGATTCCCCTCTGTTATATCACTGTCCATGTTGTGGGACTATTTGTGTACTTCTAGTGTTTACTGGCTGCAAATATAAGCCTGACGGTTTTTAAGGTTTGCCTGCCATTATAGTGAATGGGTGGCGCCGCGAACGCGTCCCGGCCGATGTTTGTCCATCAGTAGTGGGGGGGGGTATTTTTTCTTATCACCAGTGTGCATTCAAGGAACTAAACAGTAATTTTTACGTAGCAGTTGAACCATATCAAGTTTCACCGTACAGCTAAATGATATTACATGAGGATTGGCACCAAATTGGCTTGTTTACTCAAGTTGGGTAACAACTACAAATTCTAAATACAATTTGTCACAAGTTATGCAATTCACTGTTATGACTTGATGCTTTTTTGTAAATGTAGAATATAAATACAATCTTTTTTGTACATCCATCCTATATTGTTGTCAGCATATGATCAATGCACATATTTTTATCTTTTGATATTTAGCTCCATCAACCAGCACAAGCACCGGTGGGTCCAGCAACATCACAGGCAAATCTTCTGCATTTGGCTCATAATCAGGCATCAATGGCTCAAAGTCCAGTCCGCCAATCTTCATCTTCTTCCTCTTCATCTTCCTCTTCGTCAGCTTTGAGTGTTGGTCAGTTAGTCAGCAGTAAGTATTTACTTTCCTTATTGTGTCCTTCTATATCAAAGTGTTTCTTACTATGTTTTCTTAGGAGAGTATTAAAGCTATGGACTGTCTAAGTTGTCTTTAGCCCCTTAATAGCACAGGATTTAAAAATCTGACATTTTCTAGTAGTTTTACACATTTTTTTTATAAATTAAGCCTGCATTTTCCATTTTTTAAACTATCAGATTTTTAGAGTGTGAATAAAAGAATTGCACATCTTCAAATCCTGACTGTTATCAAATACACTACCGAAAAATGGAAAAGTACAAAGTATTCTATAAACTGCTAGCGGGAGTTGGTCAATGATCTCTGGGAGGCAGCAGTCATACAGATGCCAGATATCCTCCTATCATATGTGATTCCAAGCCCTTACAACTTGGACCCATAGTTTAGCCAAGGTAATTGGGCTACTGTGCATGGGAGATCCATTGCCAATCCCAGACTTTGCTGAACGAAAAGAGAAGAAGGCAATCTAGCTGGCCAGGGGAGCTGCTGTATAGCACAGGCAGTGTGGGTGAGCATTATTTTGTTGGAACACCATGTCTTCTGAGTCAAAAAAGGCAGAAGGACTGGGTCTACAATGTCCTGGATATAATGAAGGCTCCACTAATACCAGACCGGAACGGGCATAATACATAACAGCATCCCACAACATGTTGCTTTTGTGTGTCTCTGCACTATGCATGATGGCAGTAGGTGCTCTCAAGCCCTCCTGCAGACACTAACATGAACTTTGTCGATCTCAGCTCAATCGCAATAACCTCTTCCTGACTGAGCGATTTTTGTTTTTGCGTTTTTGTTTAATACTCCCTGCCTTCCCGGAGCTATAACTTTTTTATTTTTCTGTTCATACAGCCGTAGGAAGGCTTCACAAGATTTTTTCAGGATAAGTTGTACCTTCTAATGGCACCATTTAATGTACCCCACAATCTGGTGGGAAGTAAAACTGACCTGTTATCATCCTTCTCCAGGTCAGTATTGATTACAGCGATTCCACATTTTTATAGTTTTTCTTGTGTTTTAGCATCAAAAAATAAAAACTTCATTGTCATATTCTGACCCCCATAACTTTTTTAGATTTATATCTATGAGGCTGTGTGGGTGCTCATTTTCTTGTGGTTCTGTAGTTGTGGATCTGTAGTTTTTACTGATACCATTTTAGAGTGCGTATGACCTTTTGATTGCTTTTTTGGGGGAGCTTGAAGTGATGAAAAAAGATTGAATTGGCCATTTTTTTTCATTACTACGTCAACCATACAAGATAAATACCTTTATATTTTAATAGTTTGGGCAGTTTGGAATCTGGCGATGCCTATGGTCTTTATTTTTGTTTATCTATTTTTAATATGGAGAAAGGAACTAAGTTGAATTTTTATATACGTTTAATATTTTTAAAAATGTTTTAAAACTTTTTAAAACTGTGTAAGACAGCAGAAACATGGCAGCTTTGGTGATCTTTAAAGTCCTGACTTCTGCTGTACATGTAATGGTCAGGAAGCAGTTAGATTTTCCAGGTGTTCTTTTTTCATTTTCCGCTAGCTTAATATGAAGCAACCCTAAAATGAAATTTACATTTGCATCTGTCATAACACACATGCTAATCAGACTGAGGGCAAAAATAGACCAGCAGTATAAATACTGTTAGGACTCATGCACACAAACGATTTTTGCGTTCAGTACACTGGCCGTTTTTTTAGTTCAGTATGCGTTACTTATACTGAACCATTCATTTCAATGGGTCAGCAAAAAAAAAAATGAAATGTCTCCGTGTGCATTCAGTTTCCGTATTTCCGTATTTCTGTTCTGTTGAAAGATAGAACATGTCCCATTATTGCCTGCAAATCACGTCCCGTGGCTCAATTCAAGTCAATTGGTCCGCCAAAAAAACTGAACACATATGGAATGTACTCCGTATGTCTTCCGTTTCTGTTCCGTTTTTTGCCGAACCATCTATTGAAAAATGTATGCCCAGCTCAATTTTTCCTATGTGCTTACTATATACTGTATATGCCATATGGAAAAACGGAACTGAACCAGAAACACTACTGAAAAAAAAACTGAAAAATGGATCCATTAAAAACGGCCCGCAAGACACTGACTGAAGTTTGACTTAGTATTTTGATACAGTAATTTATGGCAATAAATGGACTGACGTGATAGAAGCGAGACAAAGTAAGTCAGGCGATATTAGCAGAAACTTCCCAAAGAGCTTCGTGGAGGACATACATTTTTCAGTAGGATGGAGCCGATATTATTAACAACGTTTTTAAATTAAACAGGTTCGGATTGCTGTATCTGATTAGTTTAAAAACTTTGTTAAAAATATGGGCTCAGTATTTGATCAACCTTAATGGTAAAACTAAAAACCTATTTCAGCCTTCTTTTCTGGGTGCCAAATGTCTATGATAGTTGGGTGTCCAACTTGCAAATGCAGAACTGTCTGGAGTGCCATGGCCTCTTCAAACAGCTGATCTGTGGGAGTGCTGGGAGTTGGACCTCTACTGATCAGATATTGATGGCCTATCCTCAGGATAGGCCATCAATATTAAACTCCCAGAAAACTACTTTAAGCCCTTTGAGCCATACACTGTACATCTACACAATGGAACTATTAAGTTAGCTCATAGTGTTGTAAATGTACAGTCGTGGCCAAAAGTTTTGAGAATGACACAAATATTCGTTTTCACAAAGTTTGCTGCTAAACTGCTTTTAGATCTTTGTTTCAGTTGTTTCAGTGATGTAGTGAAATATAATTACACGCACTTCATACGTTTCAAAGGCTTTTATCGACAATTACATGACATTTATGCAAAGAGTCAGTATTTGCAGTGTTGGCTGTTCTTTTTCAGGACCTCTGCAATTCGACTGGGCATGCTCTCAATCAACTTCTGGGCCAATTCTTGACTGATAGCAACCCATTCTTTCATAATCACTTCTTGGAGTTTGTCAGAATTAGTGGGTTTTTGTTTGTCCACCCACCTCTTGAGGATTGACCCCAAGTTCTCAATGGGATTAAGATCTGGGGAATTTCCAGGCCATGGACCCAAAATGTCAACGTTTTGGTCCCCAAACCACTTAGTTATCACTTTTGCCTTATGGCACGGTGCTCCATCGTGCTGGAAAATGCATTGTTCTTCACCAAACTGTTGTTAGATTGTTGGAAGAAGTTGCTGTTGGAGGGTGTTTTAGTACCATTCTTTATTCATGGCTGTGTTTTTGGGCAAAATTGTGAGTGAGCCCACTCCCTTGGATGAGAAGCAACCCCACACATGAATGGTCTCACGATGCTTTAGTGTTGGCATGACACAGGACTGATGGTAGCGCTCACCTTTTCTTCTCCGGACAAGCCTTTTTCAAGATGCCCCAAACAATCGGAAAGAGGCTTCATCACAGAATATGACTTAGTCCCAGTCCTCAGCATTCCATTCACCATACTTTCTGCAGAAGATCAATCTGTCCCTGATGTTTTTTTTGGAGAGAAGTGGCTTCTTTGCTGCCCTTCTTGACACCAGGCCATCTTCCAAAAGTCTTCGCCTCACTGTGCGTGCAGATGCGCTCACACCTGCCTGCTGCCATTCCCGAGCAAGCTCTGCACTGGTGGCACTCCGATCCCGCAGCTGAATCCTCTTTAGGAGATGTTCCTGGCGCTTGCTGGACTTTCTTGGACGCCCTGAAGCCTTCTTAACAAGAATTGAACCTCTTTCCTTGAAGTTCTTGATGATCCTATAAATTGTTGATTGAGGTGCAATCTTAGTAGCCACAATATCTTTGCCTGTGAAGCCATTTTTATGCAACGCAATGATGGCTGCACGCATTTCTTTGCAGGTCACCATGGTTAACAATGAAAGAACAATGATTTCAAGCATCACCCTCCTTTTAACATGTCAAGTCTGCCATTTTAACCCAATCAGCCTGACATAATGATCTCCAGCCTTGTGCTCGTCAGCATTCTCACCTGAGTTAACAAGACGATTACTGAAATGATCTCAGCAGGTCCTTTAATGACAGCAATGAAATGCAGTGGAAAGTTTTTTTGGGGATTAAGTAAATTTTCATGGCAAAGAAGGACTATGCAATTCATCTGATCACTCTTCATAACATTCTGGAGTATATGCAAATTGCTATTATAAAAACTTAAGCAGCAACTTTTCCAATTTCCAATATTTATGTTATTCTCAAAACTTTTGGCCACGACTGTACAGCACAAGGATAGAATTGGGCTGTGCCCACACCATAAGCAGTGAGTGGCAGCTGTACTTTATATCTGCTTCAAAATCCTGGATCGGCCAATGTTGGCCATTTATTGCCTTATATGACATGGTCAATAGCAACTGTGTCATCTGTGGCTGTAGGAACTGTGTCTCTCTCTCTGCCCATTGATGTCACCCCTGTGATTCAATTACAGTCAGGGTCCTAAAAAAGCCCCCAGATCTGTTACACCTGTGAGCCTCCAGCAGGGTCGCTTGGTAGTTTTACACTGTGAGGCATAATACACTGCAATACTGAAATATTCCAAAGAAGTATGTAAGCAACAGATTGCATTTTCAAAGTAAGTGTAAAAAAAAGTTCAAAAATGTTTTTTATAATTAACCCATTATTTGTCCCACACAACTAATGGTAAAAAGCAATGGAGAAAATGCATTTTTTTTTATTTATTCCCCCTCCCAGCCCAGAATTGTACCAATGAAAGCTACAAAAAAAGACTTCATAAAACTCTAAAAACTTATTGGCTCTCAAAACAAAAAAAACATTTTCTTTAAAAAATATGTTTTTATTGAGCAAAATTAGCAAAATATAAAAAAATAAATATATAAATTTGGTAGCACCTTTATTGTAACCGAAAAAACAAGTTAATAGGTAACTTATATTGCATGGGGAATGCCTTAAAAACAAAACCCCAAAAACTATATACAATTGCTGTTTTTTTTCTCCATCCCCTCTCCCAAAAAAAAAATATTTAAAGAGTTGTCAATACATTAAATGCACCCCTTAAAAGGCACCATTAATAATTACAGTCCATTTTGAGAAAAAAAAGCTCTAATATTGCTATGCTAAAATGGAAATAGTAAAGATGTTATGGCTTTTGTAAAAAAGTGGTAAAAAAAAAAAGAAAAGAAAACTCACTGTATCCATAATGCCTAAAATGGGCTTAACCTGGTTACTTGTGAAATATATAAAAAAATTGTAATGTGTGGCAGGCTGTCAATCATCTTGAAACCTAAAATGTATAACATCATGTTTGCATTCTGCTTGTATGGTTAATCTTACATCTAACCGATAATGTGCACTGCAATGTACTGTATGTGTGACAGTGTATGATACTATCTATTAATTCATGTTCAAGAGACAGCCTGGGACAATACATGCCATTATAAGATGGAGCTATCTATAAAATCAGGGAACAAGGGAAAGCATGTCCATGATGAATATATACATTGACATTTAGTATGGCTTATCAAACACTATGAAATAAACGTCACCAAAAAGCCTGCTAGTTGTACATTATGATAAATGTGAACAGTGGCTTATCATAATGGAGGATGTATGTGATTCTGTTGAGTTCCATTTCGTCACATACGGACTTCCAGGTGTTATCGCTGATTGCAGACATTAGCTCTGGGTCTCGGCAGTTTAAAACAGCAGAAACCAGGTGGCTTGTGAGTGGGCACTATCTTCAAAGGGATTGCAAAACTTTAGCTAATTGCAATAAAAGAAAGGAGGTTCTGCTTCGGCGCAAGTCCACAATGTAGACAGTCTCAATGGAATGGATAATTCTTCTTTAATGGAAACAACGCGTTTCGGGGATTAAAACTTCCCCTTCATCAGGTTTCATAATATTACTATTGGGTAATATTATGAAACCTGATGAAGGGGAAATTTTAATCCCCGAAACGCGTTGTTTCCATTAAAGAAGAATTATCCATTCCATTGAGACTGTCTCCATTGTGGACTTGCGCCGAAGCAGAACCTCCTTTCTTTTATTGCAACTTCTTCTTTTTGGGGGACTGGACATCCCATCCAAAAGAATACACAGTCTGCGGCTGCAGTTCCGGTAGATAAGTCTCATCAATACAAGCCTTCAATAGGGTTGTGCCTATTTTAGCACAACCCCAAAAGGTGAGCCTTCACAATCCTCACTATATTATTTTACCTGTATATACATACTATCCTATTGTGCGCCCCTTTCTCTTTCATTCTCTATTCCCCTCATTCGCTTGAGAGGAATTTAGATTTGTCCAATACACAAAAAGTTTAGCTAATGACATTTATCATGTAGATGCAGTTAATGGCAGGCACTTACTATTGTGATTGTCCATATTGCTTCTTTTGCTGGCTTGATTAATTTTTTCTGTCTCGTTATACATTCTTGCTTCCATGGTTATGACCACCCTGCAATCCAGCAGTCGTGGCCATGCTTGCGCACTACAAAAAAAAGCCCAGGCCTTTCTTGTGGGCGGGAGTGCGCCTAGGCTGACACTTTTTCCTATACTGTGCAAGCGTCGCCACCAATGCTGGATTGCAGGGTGGTCGTAACCATGGAAACAAGAAGTGTATAATGAGCAGTGTTGATCGCGAACATCGCAAATTTTTATTGTGAATATCGGCACTTCGAGAATTTGCAAAGATCTAGAATATAGTGCTGTATCTTCGTAATCTTGAATATTCTAGATTTTTTTTCATCAGTACTCTCACTGCTTCTTGCTTGTGGGCCAATAAGAAGGCTGCAATATCTTTGTCTTAGCTTAGTAACATCCTGTCACGGCCACGGTTCTGGCCGTGACTCCTTGGGAGCTGCATACAGTTGCCCGCGGTTTGGGTTGTTGTTTCAACCGCAGCTTGGGGCTTGATGTTGTTTGCCTCAAGTGCGGTTGCCGCGGACAACAGGTATGTGTGCGGTCCCTTTGGAGTTTGTGTGTCTGTATGTATGCACTTTTGTATGTCTGTGTGCACTCTGTCTTATGTTTGGTGTGCACTGACATCTTCCCCTCACTGTGGTTGCCCGTGGCAGCGTTTGGTTGTAGTGTGTACATGTGGTGGCAGTGTCCCGGCCTTCGGGCTGACTCCCAGGACACGGTTGCCACCCATGTCGTTGCTTGCGGCAACAGCCACAGTGTGTCTCTTGTTTTGGACACTTCTCCTTTTAGTGTGTGTTTTCCCTTCCCTGGCTTGGAAGGGTTAACTTCCTTCCTAGTGTGTGTGTGCACTGGGTGTGTACGGTTGTGGGTGTGGCTGCATGGGCTATAAAGCCTCAGTTAAGACATGATGTCTTAGGGGTACTCCAGCCTTGTTGTAAGCTGGAGGAACTCTCCTGGTCACATTTCCATCTGCCAGTGAGGGCCACCCTTGTGGTCATAAATTGTGATTCTCTATGTTTATGAGGTTGTGTGTTTACTTCATGTATGGTGTTTGGTAGATGTTTGTTTGGTCGTTTCTTATTGCAGCATATGGTTTCCTGGTTTCCTGTGATGTGTGTGGTGTGCTCTGTCTTTGGTGTTTGTGGACAGCAGCACTTGGGTTCCAGGTTGTGTGTCTGTGGCAGGTAAGTGTGGTACTAGGCTCACTTACCTGTCACTGCCATATGTCTGTTTATGTTTCCTTGTCTGTGTTGCTTGGCCACTTTAGACTCCTGTTCCTCCGTGTCCAGGAGGAACGGGCTGTCTACCCAGCTCCTAGTTTAGGGCCATCTTGAGGGCTAGCAGGGACTTCAAGGTTCCGGAGCATGAGCCCTCCTACCATCAAGGTCGGCTCATGTAGCTAGGAGTCAGGGTCAGGTTAGGGATGCGATTAGGAGGTCACCTGCTCCCTAATCCTGTTGTCCTGGTCGAACAGCGACCACTCCATCTGCTGATACCGCACGGCTGAGGGTTTTCCCCATCCTCAGCCGTGACACATCCCTAGCAACCAATAGGAAAGTTGCCTACCCCTTACTATATAGGAAACTGCCCAGCAGCCATTTTCTGATGTTTTTTGCAGTTCTGAGAGAGAGAGAGAGAGAGAGAGAGAGAGAGAGAGCAGTGTCATTGCTGTGCTCTGTGCTTTGCTGAGTCACCTGGAACCTTATTTAATTACATAAGATAGTTAGTTAGCTCATATATATAATACAGCTAGTTAGTGGGAAATAGTCAGCGTAGGTTAGATAGTGATATAGTGTAGCTGATAGGTTCCAGTGCAGGGTGTTAGGTAGTGTGATAGGAATTACTGTGTTGTGATAGGGATTAGTGTCTTTGTCTTTGAAAAAAAAATTCATTTGCTATCTGTTTTTCTGTGCTGTGATAAGGATAGTGCTGAAATGTAAAATTACTTACAGTGATCAGGAGTTCTTCCTCACAGTCATGAAAGTTGCTGCCAACCATTTTCTCCAGTCTCAGGAAACTTCTATCAGCTTGAAAAATGCAGCAAAAGTGAGCCACGCCTGCATTGCTTACGCAATACACGCATATTACATTGCCGATTTTCGCAATCAAGAAAATAATGACTGGAGATCACGAATTCTAGAATTTACAGCGAAAATTAGGCCAAAAATTAGCAAAATATTGTAAAAATGAATAATGCCTATGCTGCTCATCACTAATTATGAGATTGAAAAATGAATCAAGCCAGCAAGGAAGCAATATGGACAATGACAATACATTAGTTGAGTGCCTTGTATTAACTTTCTCTACAATGCCATTTGCTGAAGTGAGACAACCCCTTTAAACACATGACTTCAGTTGCATGGCGGTGGTCGGGAAAGAGTTTATATTCTAAAGAAAAGTGAAGATACTTTAGTTTTGCAATCTTTGCCTGTACTTTTTTTTTAGTTTAGTGTGATTTTGTTTTTCTAAAAACCTTCTTTAGTCAAGGTTCAGTGAAAAGTTCTGGTCTCCAGCAGCTATATCATTTCCCTTGATAAGTCTTAAATTGACTGCATTATCTGGCACCAAAGAAATCTTCCTCACCTAGTATGTGTCTACAATTAGATGCCCTTTATAGAAGCAAAAGCTGCGTTGGCTACAAGAAATTCAGAAACAGATATAAATTTGAAGTACACTTTGTGGCATTTTGATTGTGACCTGATAAAATACTAAAGGACAACCAAAATACCAAAATAATAAAGGGGATATTTACCGCAAAGTACAATAATGCTTAGCCAGGTGCACAGCTTTAACACTTACTGCAAAATACTTTATTTTAACAATGCATTTCATTATTTTTTTTTCATTTCAATATAACAATTTATAAGGTAAACTATATTTAATGTAAAAAATACTGTATATCAATATAAAACAGTGAAAATGTGAGATTCCTACATGGCTGTAGTCATATTTAAAGGAAACCTGTCATCAACTTTATGCTGCCCTTACTAACGGTAAGTAGAGACAGGTGAGTTGATTTCAGCGGTGTGTCATTTATAAGTTACTAGCTAAAGGACTCTGCTTTGCATGGGTATATTTCATTTATTTTATTTAATGTTTCTGTGTGTCATTAAAATATATTGACAGTATCCCCCAAAACAGTGTCCTCTACAGCACCCCGTCCCATTATCTGCTGAGCTGTGAATCTAATCCTATCTTATGTGATACTGTCTGCTGAACGGTGTATCTAATCTTATGTTGTGTGATAATGTCTGCTGAGCTGTGTATCTAATCCTATCCTGTGTGATATTGTCTGCTGAGCTGTGTATCTATTCCTATCCTGTATGATACTGTCTGCTGAACTGAGTATCTAATCATGTGTGATACTGTCTGCTGAGCTATGTATCTAATCCAATCCTGTGTGATACTGTCTGATAAGCTGTTTATCTAATCCTTTCCTGTGTGATATTGTCTGATAAGCTGTGCATGATACTGTCTGCCGAGCTGTGTATCTAATCCTATCCTATGTGATACTGCCTGCTGAGCTGTTTATCTAATCCTATCCTATGTGATACTGTCTAGGGAAGAGCGAACCCGAACTGTATTTTCGTAAAAGTCCGGGTTCGGGTTCGGTGTTCGGCGCTTTCTTGGCGCTTTTTGAAAGGCTGCAAAGCAGCCAATCAACAAGCGTCATACTACTTGGCCCAAGAGGCCATCACAGCCATGCCTACTATTGGCATGGCTGTGATTGGCCAGTGCACCATGTGACCCAGCCTCTATTTAAGCTGGAGTCACGTAGCGCCGCACGTCACTCTGCTATGATCAGTATAGAGAGAGGTTGCAGCTGCGACGTTAGGGCGAGATTAGGCAGATTAACTCCTCCAAAAGACTTCATTCTGTGATCGATCTGCAGCTGTGGATCATTGAAGTGCTATTATTGACTTGCTCACTTTTTTGAGGCTGCCCAGAGCGTTTTTAGATCACTTTTTTTCTGGGGTGATCGGCGGCCATTTTGTGACTTGTGGTGCGCCAGCACGAGCTATCACCAAGTGTATTTAACCATCGATAGTGTGGTTATTTTGTGCTATATCCTACATCAGCTGCAGGCTGAGCCTGTGTCACCCAAGTGCATTTAACCATCAACAGTGTGGTTATTTTTTGGCCATATATTACATCAGGGGCAAGTTGAGCCTGTCACCCAGCACCTAAAAAATAGACCTGACATTTCTATTCAACCAAATCTGCACAGTTTTAGCTGGTCAAGTTATTTGTAGTGACCGTAAAAGCAGACTTTTTGTTCTGGGTTGAAAAAGCATTCCCAAATTTGCCATTCTGAAAATAACTAGTTTGTGGTATTTGAGGCCTACTTGAAATCTATCCCAAAAAGAAAATCTTACATTGAAGGTATTGATAGTGTCATTCAGAAAAACCTAAGACACACGCTAGCGTGCTGATAGAAGTGTCATTCTGTGATTAAACCTATAACTGTCACACAGCGCAAAAAAAAACAGGTCTCACATCTCTATTCAACCAAATCTGCACAGTTTTAGCTGGTCAAGTTATTTGTAGTGACCGTAAAAGCAGACTTTTTGTTCTGGGTTGAAAAAGCATTCCCAAATTTGCCATTCTGAAAATAACTAGTTTGTGGTATTTGAGGCCTACTTGAAATCTATCCCAAAAAGAAAATCTTACATTGAAGGTATTGATAGTGTCATTCAGAAAAACCTAAGACACACGCTAGCGTGCTGATAGAAGTGTCATTCTGTGATTAAACCTATAACTGTCACACAGCGCAAAACAAAACAGGTCTCACATCTCTATTCAACCAAATCTGCACAGTTTTAGCTGGTCAAGTTAATTGTAGTGACCGTAAAAGCAGACTTTTTGTTCTGGGTTGAAAAAGCATTCCCAAATTTGCCATTCTCAAAATTGTGGTGAACGGGAACAATGAGGAAAACATCTAATAAGGGACGCGGACGCGGACGTGGAAATGGTCGTGGTGGTGTTAGTGGACCCTCTGGTGCTGGGAGAGGACGTGGCCGTTCTGCCACAGCCACACGTCCTAGTGAACCAACTACCTCAGGTCCCAGTAGCCAGCAGAATTTACAGCATAATTTCGTGGGGCCCAATGCCGTTCTAAGGATGGTAAGGCCTGAGCAGGTACAGGCATTAGTCAATTGGGTGGCCGACAGTGGATCCAGCACGTTCACATTATCTCCCACCCAGTCTTCTGCAGAAAGCGCACAGATGGCGCATGAAAACCAAGCCCATCGGTCTGTCACATCACCCCCATGCATATCAGGGAAACTGTCTGAGCCTCAAGTTATGCAGCAGTCTCTTATGCTGTTTGAAGACTCTGCTGCCAGGGTTTCCCAAGGGCATCCACCTAGCCCTTCCCCAGGGGTGGAAGAGATAGAATGCACTAACGCACAACCACTTATTTTTCCTGATGATGAGGACATGGGAATACCACCTCAGCACGTCTCTGATGATGACGAAACACAGGTGCCAACTGCTGCGTCTTTCTGCAGTGTGCAGACTGAACAGGAGGTCAGGGATCAAGACTGGGTGGAAGACGATGCAGGGGACGATGAGGTCCTAGACCCCACATGGAATGAAGGTCGTGCCACTGACTTTCACAGTTCGGAAGAAGAGGCAGTGGTGAGACCGAGCCAACAGCGTAGCAAAAGAGGGAGCAGTGGGCAAAATCAGAACACCCGCCGCCAAGAGACTCCGCCTGCTACTGACCGCCGCCATCTGGGACCGAGCACCCCAAAGGCAGCTTCAAGGAGTTCCCTGGCATGGCACTTCTTCAAACAATGTGCTGACGACAAGACCCGAGTGGTTTGCACGCTGTGCCATCAGAGCCTGAAGCGAGGCATTAACGTTCTGAACCTTAGCACAACCTGCATGACAAGGCACCTGCATGCAAAGCATGAACTGCAGTGGAGTAAACACCTTAAAAACAAGGAAGTCACTCAGGCTCTCCCTGCTACCTCTTCTGCTGCTGCCGCCTCGGCTTCTTCTGCTGCTGCTGCCGCCGCCTCGGCCTCTTCCTCCGCCTCTGGAGGAACGTTGGCACCTGCCGCCCAGCAAACATGGGATGTATTACCAACACCACCACCTGCGTCACCAAGCATCTCAACCATGTCACACGGCAGCGTTCAGCTCTCCATCTCACAAACATTTGAGAGAAAGCGTAAATTCTCACCTAGCCACCCTCGATCCCTGGCCCTGAATGCCAGCATTTCTAAACTACTGGCCTATGAAATGCTGTCATTTAGGCTGGTGGACACACACAGCTTCAAACAGCTCATGTCACTTGCTGTCCCACAGTATGTTGTTCCCAGCCGCCACTACTTCTCCAAGAGAGCCGTGCCTTCCCTGCACAAACAAGTGTCCGATAAAATCAAGTGTGCACTGCGCAACGCCATCTGTGGCAAGGTCCACCTAACCACAGATACGTGGACCAGTAAGCACGGCCAGGGACGCTATATCTCCCTAACTGCACACTGGGTAAATGTAGTGGCGGCTGGGCCCCAGGCGGAGAGCTATTTGGCGCACGTCCTTCCGCCGCCAAGGATCGCAGGGCAACATTTTTTGCCTCCTGTCTCCTCCTCCTCCTACTCAGCTTCCTCCTCCTCTTCTTCCACCTGCTCATCCAGTCAGCCACACACCTTCACCACCAACTTCAGCACAGCACGGGGTAAACGTCAGCAGGCCATTCTGAAACTCATATGTTTGGGGGACAGGCCCCACACCGCACAGGAGTTGTGGCGGGGTATAGAACAACAGACCGACGAGTGGTTGCTGCCGGTGAGCCTCAAGCCCGGCCTGGTGGTGTGCGATAATGGGCGAAATCTCGTTGCAGCTCTGGGACTAGCCGGTTTGACGCACATCCCTTGCCTGGCGCATGTGCTGAATTTGGTGGTGCAGAAGTTCATTCGCAACTACCCCGACATGTCAGAGCTGCTGCATAAAGTGCGGGCCGTCTGTTCGCGCTTCCGGCGTTCACACCCTGCCGCTGCTCGCCTGTCTGCGCTACAGCGTAACTTCGGCCTTCCCGCTCACCGCCTCATATGCGACGTGCCCACCAGGTGGAACTCCACCTTGCATATGCTGGACAGACTGTGCGAGCAGCAGCAAGCCATAGTGGAGTTTCAGCTGCAGCACGCACGGGTCAGTCGCACTGCGGATCAGACCCACTTCACCACCAATGACTGGGCCTCCATGCGAGACCTGTGTGCCCTGTTCCGCTGTTTCGAGTACTCCACCAACATGGCCAGTGGCGATGACGCCGTTATCAGCGTTACAATACCACTTCTATGTCTCCTTGAGAAAACACTTAGGGCGATGATGGAAGAGGAGGTGGCCCAGGAGGAAGAGGAGGAAGAGGGGTCATTTTTAGCACTTTCAGGCCAGTCTCTTCGAAGTGACTCAGAGGGAGGTTTTTTGCAACACCAGAGGCCAGGTACAAATGTGGCCAGACAGGGCCCACTACTGGAGGACGAGGAGGACGAGGATGAGGAGGAGGTGGAGGAGGATGAGGATGAAGCATGTTCACAGCGGGGTGGCACCCAAAGCAGCTCGGGCCCATCACTGGTGCGTGGCTGGGGGGAAACACAGGACGATGACGATACGCCTCCCACAGAGGACAGCTTGTCCTTACCTCTGGGCAGCCTGGCACACATGAGCGACTACATGCTGCAGTGCCTGCGCAACGACAGCAGAGTTGCCCACATTTTAACGTGTGCGGACTACTGGGTTGCCACCCTGCTGGATCCCCGGTACAAAGACAATGTGCCCACCTTACTTCCTACACTGGAGCGTGATAGGAAGATGCGCGAGTACAAGCGCACGTTGGTAGACGCGCTACTGAGAGCATTCCCAAATGTCACAGGGGAACCAGTGGAAGCCCAAGGCGAAGGCAGAGGAGGAGCAAGAGGTCGCCAACGCAGCTGTGTCACGCCCAGCTCCTCTGAGGGCAGGGTTAGCATGGCAGAGATGTGGAAAAGTTTTGTCAACACGCCACAGCTAAGTGCACCACCACCTGATATGGAACGTGTTAGCAGGAGGCAACATTTCACTAACATGGTGGAACAGTACCTGTGCACACCCCTCCACGTACTGACTGATGGTTCGGCCCCATTCAACTTCTGGGTCTCCAAATTGTCCACGTGGCCAGAGCTAGCCTTTTATGCCTTGGAGGTGCTGGCCTGCCCGGCGGCCAGCGTTTTGTCTGAACCTGTATTCAGCACGGCAGGGGGCGTCATTACAGACAAACGCAGCCGCCTGTCTACAGCCAATGTGGACAAGCTGACGTTCATAAAAATGAACCAGGCATGGATCCCACAGGACCTGTCCATCCCTTGTGCAGATTAGATATTAACTACCTCCCCTTAACAATATATTATTCTACTCCAGGGCACTTCCTCATTCAATACTATTTTTTATTTCATTTTACCATTACATTGCGGGGCAACCCAAAGTTGAATGAACCTCTCCTCTGTCTGGGTGCCGGGGCCTAAATGTGTGACAGTGGCCTGTTCCAGTGGTGGGTGACGTGAAGCCTGATTCTCTGCTATGACATGAATACAGATTCTGCGCTGACATAAGGCCAGATTCTCTGTTACGGGACCTCTCTCCTCTGCCTGGGTGCCGGGGCCTAAATGTGTGACAGTGGCCTGTTCCAGTGGTGGGTGACGTGAAGCCTGATTCTCTGCTATGACATGAATACAGATTCTGCGCTGACATAAGGCCAGATTCTCTGTTACGGGACCGCTCTCCTCTGCCTGGGTGCCTGGGCCTAAATGTGTGACAGTGGCCTGTTCCAGTGGTGGCTGACGTGAAGCCTGATTCTCTGCTATGACATGAAGACAGATTCTGCGCTGACATAAGGCCAGATTCTCTGTTACGGGACCGCTCTCCTCTGTCTGGGTGCCGGGGCCTAAATGTGTGACAGTGGCCTGTTCCAGTGGTGGGTGACGTGAAGACTGATTCTCTGCTATGACATGAAGACTGATTCTGCGCTGACATGAAGCCAGATTCTCTGCTATGGCATGAAGAGACTGATTCTCTGCTGACATGAAGCCAGATTCTTTGCTATGGCATGAAGAGACTGATTCTCTGCTGATGTGAAGCCAGATTCTCTGCTATGGGACCTCTGTCCAATTGATATTGGTTCATTTTTATTTTTGTAATTTTAATTTTAATTCATTTCCCTATCCACATTTGTTTGCAGGGGATTTACCTACATGTTGCTGCCTTTTGCAGCCCTCTAGCTCTTTCCTGGGCTGTTTTACAGCCTTTTTAGTGCCCAAAAGTTCGGGTCCCCATTGACTTCAATGGGGTTCGGGTTCGGGACGAAGTTCGGTTTGGGTTCGGATCCCGAACCCGAACATTTACGGGAAGTTCGGCCGAACTTCTCGAACCCGAACATCCAGGTGTTCGCTCAACTCTAATACTGTCTGCTGAGCTGTGTATCTAATCATATCCTGTGTGATATTGTCTGCTGAGCTGTGTATCTAATCATATCCTGTGTGATACTGTCTGCTGAGCTATGTATTTAATTCTATCCTATGTGATACTGTCTGCTGAGCTATGTATGGTACTTCTTTCTGAGCTGTTTATCTAATCCTATCCTGTGTGATACTGTCTTCTGAGCTGTGAATCAAATCCTATCCTGTGTGATACTGTCTGCTGAGCTGTGTATCAAATCCTATCCTATGTGATACTGTCTGCTGAGCTGTGTATCTAATCCTTTCCTGTGTGATACTGTCTGCTGAGCTGTGTATCTAATCCTATCCTGTGTGATAATGTCTGCTGAACTGTGTATCTATTCCTATCCTGTATGATACTGTCTGCTGAGCTGTGTATCTAATCATGTGTGATACTGTCCGCTGAGCTGTTTATCTAATCCTATCCTGTGTGATACTGTCTGCTGAGCTGTGTATCTAATCATATCCTATGTGATACTGTCTGCTGAGCTGTGTATCTAATCCTATCCTGTGTGATACTGTCTGCTGAGCTGTGTATCTAATTCTATCCTATGTGATACTGTCTGCTAAGCTATGTATCTAATTCTATCCTATGTGATACTGTCTGCTAAGCTATGTATGGTACTGTTTTCTGAGCTGTGTATCTAATCCTATCCTGTGTGATACTGTCTGTTGAGCTGTGTATCTAATCCTATCATGTGTGATACTGTGGGCTGAGCTGTGTATCTATTCCTATCCTGTGTGAAACTGTCTGCTGAACTATGTATCTAATCTTATCCTGTGTGATACTGTCTGCTGAGCTGCATATCTAATCCTATCCTGTGTGATACTGTATGCTGAGCTACATATCTAATCCTATCCTGTGTGATACAGTCTGATGAGCTGTTTATCTAATCCTATCCTGTGTGATACAGTCTGCTGAGCAGTGTATCTAATATCCTATCCTGTCTGATATTTCCTGCTGAGCTGTGGATCTAATCCTGTCAAATGTGATACTGTCTTTTGAGCTGTGTGATACTGTCTGCTTTGTATCTAAGTCTATTGTGTGATAATGTCTGCTGTGTATCTAAGTCTATTGTGTGATACTGTCTGCTGTGTATCTAAGTCTATTGTGTGATAGTGTCTGCTGATCTGTGCATGTCATCGTGTAGCCCTAGCCTAAAGCTGACTTATAGCAATGAAGAAAAATGGCTGGGTTGTTATGGAAACCTGGAGTAAAACTGTGTGTATGTGGAGACTAAGAGCCTGCAAGCTTCTATTGGCTGATAAGGGACATGTGACTGTGTGCATGGCAGTTGGGGGCTTGTATTGGCTAATGCAGGTAATTTTTTCAGAATATCTCAGGAACAACATGCCCTAGAGAGCTGAGACCCAGTCTAAAACCTTCCCGAACACCTGATGTAACTATGTGCCAACTTTGGTGAAGATCGGTCCAGTCGTTTGGTCGCGCATAAAGAACAGATAGACAGACGTCCAGACAGACAGAAACTCATTTTTATATATACTAGCAAAAGGACCCGGCTTTGCATGGGTATATTTAATCTATTTCATTATATGTTTCCGTGTGTCGTAAAAAGATATCAACAGTTTCCCCCACAACAGTGACCTCTACAGAACCTGCCCCTTTAACAATGACCTCCACAGTGCCTGCCCCTTTAACAGTGATCTCCAGAGTGCCCGCCCCTTTAACAGTGACCTCCATAGAGGCCGCCCCTTTAACATTGACCGCCACAGTGCCCGTCCTTTTAACAGTGACCTCCACAGTTTCCACCCCTTTAACAGTGACCGCATCTTTAACAGTGACCTGCACAGTGCCGGCCCCTTTAACAGTGACCTCCACAGTGCCCACCCCTTTAACAGTGCCCAACCCTTTAACAATTACCTCCACAGTGCCCACCCCTTTAACAATGGCCACCCATTTAACAGTCAACTTCATAGTGGCTGCCCTTTTAACATTGACCACCCCTTAAACAGTGACCTTCAAAGTGGCTGCCCCTTTAACAGTAACCTCCACAGTGCCCGCCCCTTTAACAGTGACCTCCCCTTTAATAGTGACCTCCACAGTGTCCACCCCTTTAACAGTGAACACATCTTTAACAGTGACCTGCACAGTGCCTGCCCCTTTAACAGTGACCTCCACAGTGCCCACCCCTTTAACAGTTACCACCACATTAATAGTGACCCCCACAGTGTCCGCCTCTTTAACAGTGACCTCCACAGTACCCGCCCCTATAACAGTGACCTTCATAGTTGCCGCCCCTTTAACACTGACTTTCACAGTGCCCGCCCCTTTAACAGTGACTTTCACAGTGCCCACCCCTTTAACAGTGACCTTCATAGTGGCCGCCCCTTTAAAAATGACCTCCACATTACTGGTTCCTTTAACAGTGACTTCCACAGTGCCCGCCCCTTTAGAATTGACCTCCACAGTGCCCGCCCCTTTAACAGTGACCTCCACAGTGCCCACCCCTTTAACAGTTATCGCCCTTTAACAGTGACCTACACAGTGACCGCCCCTTTAACAGTGACCTCCACAATGCCCGCCCCTTCAACAGTGACCGCCCCTTTAACAGTGACCTCCACAGTGCCCACCCCTTTAACAGCGAACTCCACATTGCCCGTCCCTTTAATAGTGACCGCCCCTTTAACATTGGTCTTCACAGTACCTGCCCCTTTAACAATGACCTCAACAGTGCCCACCCTTTTAACATTGACCACCCCTTTAACAGTGACCTCCATATTGCCCACCCCTCTAACATTGACCACCCCTTTAACAGTGACCTTCATAGTGGCCACCCCTTTAACAGTGATCTTCACAGTGCCCGCCCCTTTAACAGTGACTTCCACAGTGCCTGCCCCTTTAACAGTGACCTCCACAGTGCCCACCCCTTTAACATTGACCACCCCTTTAACAGTGACCTTCATAGTGGCTGCCCCTTTAACAGTAACTTCCACAGTACCTCCCCTTTTAACAGTGACCTCCACAGTGCCCACCCCCTTAACAGTGACCTCCACAGTGCTTGCCCCTTTAACAGTGACTTCCACAGTACCCGCCCCTTTAACAGTGACTTCCACAGTACCCGCCCCTTTAACAGTGACTTCCACAGTGCCCACCCCTTTAACTGTGACCTCCCCAGTGGCTGCCCCTTTAACAGTGACCTTCATAATTGCCGCCCCTTTAACAGTGATATTCACAGTGCCCGCCCTTTAACAGAGACCTCCACAGTGCCCACCCCTTTAACAGTGACCTTCACAGTGATCTCCACAATTTCAGCCCCTTTAACAGTGACCACCCCTTTAACAGTGACCTCCACAGTGCCCGCCCCTTTAACATTGACAACCCCTTTACAGTGACTTCCACAGTGCCCGCCCCTTTAACAGTGAACTCCACAGCGGCCGTCCATTTAATAGTGGCCCCTTGCCCCCATGCATGTAGCAGTGTAGTTGTGCCGTCATATGTCATATGACTGAATATTTAAGGACCTGCGAACTGCTCAAACCTGTTATCAGTTGTTATGGCAACCTGGAGTAGGACCTGTGAGCTTTTATTGGCTAATAAGGGACATGTGACCGTGTAAATGGCAGTTTGCATTTAAGTGAAAGGCTTGCTGGCTTCTATTGGCTAATGCGGTGAGTCCTAGGGAGCTGAGACCTTCCCGGACACCTCATGTACCTGTGTGCCAAATTTGGTGAAGATCGGTCCAGTCGTT
The DNA here is from genome assembly GCF_905171765.1 of Bufo bufo. Lineage (NCBI taxonomy): Eukaryota > Metazoa > Chordata > Amphibia > Anura > Bufonidae > Bufo > Bufo bufo. The sequence continues at coordinate 235,002,817 of NC_053393.1, forward strand.
TGGTCGCGCATAAAGAACGTCCAGACAGACAGACGTCTAGACAGACAGACAGAAACTCATTTTTATATATATAAGAGAATAGTAAGTGGTTGCCGAGAACCAACATCACAATCATTGCAGATTGGGCCTGGAAAAGAGGCCACCTGAGAAGAGTCCTGGTTATTCATGAATTCCTGCTCTCCCTGCCCACCTGCTGATGACTGACAGTCTTCTACCTAGTTTTCTCCCTTTCTCTAGGAGAGAACTGCCAGTCATCAGCAGATGGGCGGGAGAGCAGGAGATCATGAATAACCATGACTCTTCTCAGGTAGATCTGACTCTTTTCAAGGCCTAGGCTGCAATGATTATGATGCTGGTTCTCACCAACCACTTACTTTAGCTCATGAGTGGCACACCGCTGAAATCAGCATTTCTGTCACTATTTTATGCTGCCCACAGTGAGGTCAGCATAAAGTTAATAACAGGTTCCTTTTAAAGTGTACTTAAACCTTTGGGTAAAAAATAAATAAAATTCAAATGTTTAGAGAGGGCTCACCTGCTACTCAAGAATGATATGGGTGCTCCTGCAGAGAGGATTCACCTAATCCTCTAAAATGATTAGGGAAAAAATGTAAAATAGTAGGGCACACCACCACTTGATACCACACGGAGAATTGGTATAAAGATATTTATTTATTCTTAATCATTGTGACATATAATATTTAAAACATACTGAAACACATAGACTAAAATTATTACTATAAAATACCTAAAACACAGTCATCAATAGTGTAGTCTGCTAGGTTATAAACAAAATTTTAAATATAGCAGTCTCTCCTAAGGGTTAATTGACCCAAATAGTGTCCCAGGAGGGGATAATGTACATGAAAGACTCGATCCGATGATCTGAAGATAGTCACATATCTTTTTGTGGTTTAGTTGCCACTTCTCCTAATCGCAGTAATGCCGCTAATTAAGTCGCTGCCTAGTTGCAGAAATAAACCGGAATAGTTTTTACTCACTGTTTTAGGTGATACCGGTTTTGTTATGTCACTTGTGGCGTCCCACGTGTAGTGAAGGTCTTTATAGGCTGCGGTATGATGCGGTTTTAACTTGTTATAGCGATGGTGAAAAACTTTCGGGATCCTCGGTGATTATATGTAGCTGTACTGTCTTGGAGATCACCTGGAAACAAATACCTTCTGCGCTGTTTGTTTGTGGTACGCAGGGTTGGTTTTCACCAGGGTGAAGGATCTCAGCGAGGAATGACAGGTATCCAGCTTTTCTTTGTAGCGAAACACAGATTCACCGATCCCTTTCTTGAAGCGCTTATTCTCCTCCGGTGCTGTGGCAACCACTGAAGAAGGAGTCGTAGCCCACTCCGAAACGCGTATGGTAATTAATCCCATGAGATAAAAGTACAGCACCGGAGGAGAATAAGCGCTTCAAGAAAGGGATCGGTGAATCTGTGTTTCGCTACAAAGAAAAGCTGGATACCTGTCATTCCTCGCTGAGATCCTCGCTGAGATGTGCCTAAACTGAAATGTACGGCAGCTCCGAGCTGCCATAGATTTCAGTCTTCTTTTACACCACATAACTAAAGGGAATGTTAAAATTTCTAGCTTTTAAGCTTTTTTAATTTTGGAAGTGACTGTTCTTTAAACTGTAACTGTCATCTCACATATTTTTAATGTGTAGGAGTAATGATTTAAATATAGTGTCGAGCGAACTTCTATTTTAAGTTCGGCGTCTAAAGTTCGGCTTCCGGTTAGCGGAGAATCCCGATATGGATTCCGAATTCCGTTGTGGTCCGTGGTAGCGGAATCAATAATCGCCCATTATTGATTCCGCTACCACGGACCACAACGGAATTCTGAATCCATATCGGGATTCTCCGTAACCGGAAGCCGAACTTTAGACGCCGAACTTAAAACAGAAGTTCGCTCAACACTATTTAAATAGTTTTTTCTATTCTACTTTACCCGGGAATTAAGTTACATTTTATTAGAAATTTGACTCTAAAGTGTTCCCTAAGCTACCTTGCAACTGAGCATTGTTAAGGAAATTCCATCTTCAGTGTCCACTGAATATAGATAACTTTAAGATACAGAGCCAGGCTTCTCATCCTGCCTCTCCTCTCCCTGCCACAGCCCTTGCCTCTCTACTGCTGTCTTCTATGGCCAGGATATGATTAGTGCTGACAATAAGTGTATTCCTTTATACTTCCTGTCAGTGCTGACCACTGCAGCCCCACTCCTACTTATGTGTTCCCAGCACTAACAGAAATTTAATGGTCAAGATAGGAGCAGGGCTGCAATGAAGTACATATTCCAGTGTTGATCACTGAAGCCCCGTTCCTCTCTGCATCTTCTCATCGCTAATCAGAGATGTACTGGGTAGGTGAAGGGCAATGCTGCTGAAATACAGTAAGGAACCATGTAACATTGATTTTTGTTTTTAAATAAATTAGACATGAGTTGGGATTATCCAGATTTTCAGAGATAATCCTGGTAAAATTGGCTTGTCCAAGTCTAAAAATAGGTGGGATTTAGGTAAACCCCAGCCATAAGTGGGCATAACTTAGGTGTTTGGGACATTCTCAGGGACTTTAAATGCTTCAGATTTACAAACAGAAATGTTGATAAGTATGTATTACCATGGCAAAAATCACTTGTAAATACATTCATTTATTACTTAAGTAATTACTGCATGTCCTTGTATAACCACAATAATGGTGCACTACTCTAAAGCACCAATTGACACTATTTGAATATACATATAGGAGTCTAAATATAATATTAAATACTAAGTATGATATTAGGTTACTAAATTTAATTTGTAACTATAAAAGTAAGCTGTAATATAAGTATAAAGAGATTGTCTGGGCTACAGATATTGATGAACTATCCTAAAATAGGTCATCAATATCAGATCAACAGGGGTCCGAATCCCGGCACTCCCGACAATCGGCTGTTTAAAGGCACCATGGCACTTGTGTGAGCACTGCGTCCTCTTCAATATTTACATGCTCACCCTCTTTATTGTACTGGCTGTGCAGTGTGATTACAACTGTTAGTAGTAATCAAGTTAATGGGAAAGGAATAAGCAATTACCCTACAACGCCACAGTGATCTAGATGGTGTAAAGGTAAACATAGAAGAGAGCGTAGCACACGCATGGCTCCTGAAACTGTTGATCATGGGGGTGCCAAGAGTCAGACCCCCACTGATCTGATGTTGACGGCTTATCCTCAGCCTAGACAACCCCTTTAACTAGACATAGCGCAATATTTATGTGTCACACTAATCATATATACCTTTTATCCTTTCTTTAACAGACCCACAAACTGCCGGTGGAGAGGTAGATGGGGTAAATCTGGAAGAAATCAGAGAGTTTGCTAAAGCTTTTAAGATTAGACGCCTTTCACTTGGTTTGACTCAAACACAGGTTGGCCAAGCATTAAGTGCAACGGAGGGTCCAGCCTACAGCCAGTCAGCCATCTGCAGGTAAGGAGAAATTGTGCATGTGCAGTATTTCTAGAGTATCAGCTAGGGCTGCATGTTTACCATGTGAATACACAGAGTACACATTGTTACTTTTTATTTGGATAGTTTATATAGTAATTGCTTACACACGCAACACATTTTTATTTAAACATAAAGCCCAAAAAAAAAACATAAAGTGATGCAATTACATATTATATTTTTAGGAGATGTAAGATAACTACCGGTCCTTCCAAAAAAAATATTCAAAGGTATCTAATAAAGATATCCATTAAGTCTGAAGCTGGCCAGAGACAGCTGATTGGACCACAGATCTGATAGTTTTCAATATTTGGACACTGGCCTCTTTGGTGTACACTGGGATGTAGATGTTGGCGGTCTGTCAGCAGATGATAAAATAAAATACTGTGTTATTTAAAGGGTTTTATGAGATTAAACATACTTTTTTCTTCAGTAAATGGTGTGACTCTGATGCATGTGTGTTGGTAGAATATCAGAAATATAAGAGGGGAGAACAACAGAAAGGCACTACCTAGGGTTACATAGCGTAGTAACAACATAGTATAGTTTGGAAGGCTGAAACAAGACATATGTCAATCCAGTTCAGCCTTTTCCTGAATCCAAATCAGGCAATCAGAATAACTCCCTGGATCAACAACCCATCTCTAGTAGCTATAACCTGTATATTACACTCCAGAAATACATCCAGGCCCCTCTTGAATTCCTTTATTGTACTAACCATCACCACCTCCTCAGACAGAGAGTTCCATAGTCTCACTGCTCTTACCGTAAATAATCCTCTTCTATGTTTGTGTACAAACCTTCTTTCCTCCAGACGCAGAGGATGTCCCCTCGTCACAGTCCTGGGAATAAATACTGTAGATTATGAGAGAAATCTCTCTATCTGTACATCAGTTTTACCCAGTGTTTTCCCATTAGGCATGTACTGTATACAACTTTACCATGTGCATACCCTTATATAAACCATATTTGCCACTTTTCTCCCCAAGTTTCCAACTTATCCAGATCCACCTGTAGCAGTATACTGTCCTCTTTTGTGTTAATTAGTTTTAATGTTTAGTAATGTCAGCAAAAATGTATATTTTACTGCACAGCTCCTCTACTAGATCATTAATAAATATGTTGAAGAGAATTGGGCCCAATACTGACCCCTGTGGTACACCACTAGTGACAGTGACCCAATCTGAGTGTGTACTGTTAATTACCACCCTCTGTTTTCTATCATGGAGCTAGTTACTTACACACATACAGATGTTTTCTCCCAGTCTGAACCTTCTCATTTTATTTACTACACTTTTATGTGGCACAGTATAAAATGCTTTTTATCAAAATATAGCAAATCTAACAAATACTCGTCAGTGCAGCCTAGAACTTACCACCTTTCATAAACTGATCCCTCATGAAGCCATGCTGATACAGCATCATATGTTTGTTTTCATTGAGATACTCCAGGATAGCATCCCTAAACAAACATCAACCCATTAAAAGAAATACAATTTACTGACCTATGCAGTAGTTGCTGTGTTAACCTTTTGACCCCTTTGTTAATACTGGCACTGTATTTACATCAGTCAATACACCAGCCATTATAGAGTCCTTAAAGGGGTTATCCAAGTTATTTAAAAACTCAGACAGCACATATAAATAGGCTGAAATAACAAATGAATGGATACTCACCTGTTTTCATCCTAGTTTTCATCCTAGTTGAGCGCTTTGCTACGGTCCTCCCCCTGCTGACGTCATCTTCCTGGCTGCAACAGTGATATTTAGTGCACAGGTCAGCTCTGCAGCCAATCGCTGGCCTCGGTTGTGCAGAGGACTCCTCTGCTGAGGACAATGATTAGCTGCAGCAGTTACCTGTGTGCACAGAATATCATCGCTACAGTCAGAAAAACAAAGAGCAGCAATGAGGACCGGAGCACAGTGCAGGAAGTAGAAGAGGAAATGGGTTAGTGTATCCATTCCTTTGTTTTGTTTTTATATAACTCATTAAACCCCTTTAAATATTTAAAGTAAGGGTCTGTCTATCACATGTATGCCATCTGGACCCTGTGATTCATTTATTTTAATCTTTTCAAAACAGTACTGCAATTCTTCCTGTGTCAGACAGTAGGGATGAGCGAAACGACTTTGGTTGAAACGTCGATTTGCATAAAACTTTGTTCTAATACTGTACGGAGGAGGAGCTCTGTACAGTATTATAATGTATTGGCTCGAATGAGCCAAGTTATTGCTTCGCAAAGTTTTGCAAGACTTCACGCAATAACTTCATAGATTGATTTATACTGTAAAAAAACATTCATTTCCCAAATTCGGGTTTGGTTCCAAGTGGTACCTTGGAACCGAACCCGAGTTCAGAAAATGTTTTTTTTACAGTATAAATCAATTTCTGAAGTTATTATGCAAAGTCTTGCGAGACTTCGCAAAGTAAAAACTTGGGCTCATCAGAGCCAATACATTCTAATACTGTACGGAGCTCCTGCTCCGTACAGTATTAGAACAAAGTTTTATGCGAACTGACTTCGCTCATCCCTATCAGACAGGCCACATTTAGTGGGGAGCTTACTTTGTCACTCTACATTTACCTTGATATTTCATTTTCCTCTATGAATATAGTGTGCAAAAAAGTGATTAATACATTTGCTTTTTCCTCATCGCTTTCTATGACTCCTGCCTTATGACTTTTTAAAGTGTCAACACTTTAAGTTTTAACCTTTTTACCAGTTATTTAACTGAATCACATTTAAGGTTTAAATTTACACTCTGGCAATGAGAATCAAAATTTCTAGCTTTTCTCCATTTTTCTTAGTTCACAGTTTTGTTGCTTCTTCACTGAATTTCCTGTTTTACAAATCAAATTTTTAAATGTATTCTACAATTGCATTTTTATTTGCCACATTGTTTTGTTTCCTGTACATATAAACATAGTTGTGGGACATTTATCAAGATTGGCTTTCCCATACACCAACCTTAATCCCTGTAAAATGGAGCAGATGCCTCTTAATAAATTAGTTGCATCTCTGGAAGTATGTACACCAGAAACTGGAGTCTACGAACTTTATCTATAACTTCAGCTATAACTTACGCCGGTTTCTGAAGTAAGTTATAGTAAATCCGGAAGGCTGCTTGAAGCTCCGCCCCTTTTGATAAGCCCCACCCATTTATCATCACTTTAGAAAAGTGTCGAGAAGCTTAAAAAGTCACAAACTATGGAGTAAATCTACTGTGAACCATAATTCTCAACTTTTTTACGCCACCATAGTGGCATAAAACCATTAGATGTCCCCCAGTATGTTATAACCAGAAGGAAATCAAAAAGGCTCAGCTTCTAGCCAACACTAGCCAATGCTTTTGTAGGTACAGTCCAGCATAATAACGATTTGTGCAGCTGGTGTGATACCCTCTGTGTTTAGTTCCAGCCTCGCCAGGGAAGAAGATGTATGCAGTTAGTAGAAGCTACAACATATGAATCCTCAGTATGGCACTAGGAAACCATAGGGGAACTAACTTCCCAGCATCAGACCATAATGGGTCAACTTAAAGAAGACCTGTCACCTCTCCTTACTTGTCTGTTTTTGTCTGTTTTGTAGCTACTTACATTCCTCATGCAATAATATTGGAGCATCTATTCATATGAATCTATTTTCTGCCATACTAGAAGTGTATGAATTAACCACCAACAATCTGTAATAAAGGTACAACTAGGTGTTACCAGTTGAGATACATTCCTGTTGAGATAACAGTGTCAGACTGTTCTGGGAACACACCGCAACTAGTAACACCCAGGAGGACCTTTATTGAAAACTGCTGGCAATTCATTCATAAACTTCCTGTAGGTATGATAGAACACCGGCCCAGTACAAAGTCATAATAATAGATACTTGAGAATTGTGATTACACGGTGAATGCAAGTAGCTATAAAACAAATGTCAGAAAAGGTGACAGGTCCTCTTTAAGATAATATCTATTGATATGTCTCACAATGCGTTTCAGGGCTCAGTGGGCAACTTTATCAAGAAGCATAAACTATAAATGACAGGATAGATAACACTATTTAACACAATATACAGATTTGCAATATCTCTTGTGGTTCAAACATTGTCAACACAGAAAGTTGCAACAACAACCGGGAACATTTCCTGTGATGCACAGCTATTTGACATGTTTAATTTGTTATCCCTGGTGCTGAACACAGAACTTAGAATTTTGTGTTGATAATATTTGAACCACAAGAGATATTGCAAATCTGATTGCGCCGATTGATTTCTGAGAAAATTCTTGTCTTCTTTGATATGCTGCATAACCCCTTTAAATTGGAAACATTAGATCCAATATGGCGGCTCTAAGGCTGGTGGCCATGTTCCAGACATAGGCTAAAAGATAGGCCCCCTCACCCATTACTTGCTGGGGTATTCAGATATTTAATTTCCCTTGTTTCTGAAATAAAAGGGTGTCCTGAGACTTTTGACTCACCCTGTATATTATGTTGATGTCTAATCTGACATTTGCCCATATGCAGTGTCTAGTATTCAATTAAATGGGGCTGAAATAAAATGTTGCTTTTTCAAGAAGGAAGTAGTCCTGCCTTTTAAACCCATAGCAATCTAAATGTGAATGACTTAAAATAGTTCATACTATAGCTTTTCATTATACTGTATGATATATGCATTAGGCCTCATGCACACGCTTTTTCAAGACGGAAGTAGTCCTGCCTTTTAAACCCATAGCAATCTATATGTGAATGACTTAAAATAGTTCATACTATAGCTTTTCATTATACTGTATGATATATGCATTAGGCCTCATGCACACGACCGTTGTCGTGTGCATGAGGCCTAATGCATATATCATATATATCATATATCATACAGAACTATTTTAAGTCATTCACATTTAGATTGCTATGGGTTTAAAAGGCCGTTGTTCCGTTTTCCGTGACTTTCAATGGGTCCGTTGAAAACTCGAAAAATGCACCGTTGTTCATCCGCGGCCGTGATCCGTGTTTCCTGTCCGTCAAAAAAATAGGACCTGTCCTATTTTTTTGACGGACAACGGTTCATGGACCCATTCAAGTCAATGGGTCCGTGAAAAAACACGGATGCACACAAGATTGGCATCCGCGTCCGTGATCCGTGGCCATAGGCAACTTTCACACAGACGGATCGCAGATCCGTCTGCATAAAAGCTTTTTCAGAGCTGAGTTTTCACTTTGTGAAAACTCAGATCCGACAGTATATTCTAACACAGAGGCGTTCCCATAGTGATGGGGACGCTTCAAGTTAGAATATACTAAAAACTGTGTACATGACTGCCCCCTGCTGCCTGGCAGCACCCGATCTCTTACAGGGGGCTGTGATCCGCACAATTAACCCCTCAGGTGCTGCACCTGAGGGGTTAATTGGGCGTATCATAGCCCCCTGTAAGAGATCAGGTGCTGCCAGGCAGGAGGGGGCACACCCTCCTCCCTCCCCAGTTTTAAATTCATTGGTGGCCAGTGCGGCCCCCCTCCCTCCCCCTCCTAATTAACCACTTCAGCCCCCAGTGCTTAAACACCCTGAAAGACCAGGCCACTTTTTACACTTCTGACCTACACTACTTTCACCATTTATTGCTCGGTCATGCAACTTACCACCCAAATGAATTTTACCTCCTTTTCTTCTCACTAATAGAGCTTTCATTTGGTGGTATTTCTTTGCTGCTGACATTTTTACTTTTTTTGTTATTAATCGAAATTTAACGATTTTTTTTGCAAAAAAATGACATTTTTCACTTTTAGTTGTCAAATTTTGCAAAAAAAACTACATCCATATATAAATTTTGCTCTAAATTTATTGTTCTACATGTCTTTGATAAAAAAAAAATGTTTGGGTAAAAAAAAAAATGGTTTGGGTAAAAGTTATAGCGTTTACAAACTATGGTACAAAAATGTGAATTTCCGCTTTTCGAAGCAGCTCTGACTTTCTGAGCACCTGTCATGTTTCCTGAGGTTCTACAATGCCCAGACAGTACAAACACCCCACAAATGACCCCATTTCGGAAAGTACACACCCTAAGGTATTCGCTGATGGGCATAGTGAGTTCATAGAACTTTTTATTTTTTGTCACAAGTTAGCGGAAAATGATGATTTTTTTTCTTTTTTTTTTTTTTCTTACAAAGTCTCATATTCCACTAACTTGTGACAAAAAATAAAAAGTTCTATGAACTCACTATGCCCATCAGCGAATACCTTGGGGTCTCTTCTTTCCAAAATGGGGTCACTTGTGGGGTGGTTATACTGCCCTGGCATTCTAGGGGCCCAAATGTGTGGTAAGGAGTTTGAAATCAAATTCTGTAAAAAATGACCTGTGAAATCCGAAAGGTGCTCTTTGGAATATGGGCCCCTTTGCCCACCTAGGCTGCAAAAAAGTGTCACACATCTGGTATCTCCGTACTCAGGAGAAGGTGGGGAATGTGTTTTGGGGTGTCTTTTTACATATACCCATGCTGGGTGAGATAAATATCTTGGTCAAATGCCAACTTTGTATAAAAAAATGGGAAAAGTTGTCTTTTGCCAAGATATTTCTCTCACCCAGCATGGGTATATGTAAAATGACACCCCAAAACACATTCCCCACCTTCTCCTGAGTACGGCAATACCAGATGTGTGACACTTTTTTGCAGCCTAGGTGGGCAAAGGGGCCCATATTCCAAAGAGCACCTTTCGGATTTCACAGGTCATTTTTTACAGAATTTGATTTCAAACTCCTTACCACACATTTGGGCCCCTAGAATGCCAGGGCAGTATAACTACCCCACAAGTGACCCCATTTTGGAAAGAAGACACCCCAAGGTATTCCGTGAGGGGCATGGCAAGTTCCTGGAATTTTTTATTTTTTGTCACAAGTTAGTGGAAAATGATGATTTTTTTTTTTTTTTTTTTCATACAAAGTCTCATATTCCACTAACTTGTGACAAAAAATAAAAACTTCCATGAACTCACTATGCCCATCAGCGAATACCTTGGGGTCTCTTCTTTCCAAAATGGGGTCACTTGTGGGGTGGTTATACTGCCCTGGCATTCTAGGGGCCCAAATGTGTGGTAAGGAGTTTGAAATCAAATTCTGTAAAAAATGACCTGTGAAATCCGAAAGGTGCTCTTTGGAATGTGGGCCCCTTTGCCCACCTAGGCTGCAAAAAAGTGTCACACATCTGGTATCTCCGTACTCAGGAGAAGGTGGGGAATGTGTTTTGGGGTGTCTTTTTACATATACCCATGCTGGGTGAGATAAATATCTTGGTCAAATGCCAACTTTGTATAAAAAAATGGGAAAAGTTGTCTTTTGCCAAGATATTTCTCTCACCCAGCATGGGTATATGTAAAATGACACCCCAAAACACATTCCCCACCTTCTCCTGAGTACGGAGATACCAGATGTGTGACACTTTTTTGCAGCCTAGGTGGGCAAAGGGGCCCATATTCCAAAGAGCACCTTTCGGATTTCACAGGTCATTTTTTACAGAATTTGATTTCAAACTCCTTACCACACATTTGGGCCCCTAGAATGCCAGGGCAGTATAACTACCCCACAAGTGACCCCATTTTGGAAATAAGAGACCCCAAGGTATTCGCTGATGGGCATAGTGAGTTCATGGAAGTTTTTATTTTTTGTCACAAGTTAGTGGAATATGAGACTTTGTATGAAAAAAAAAAAAATCAGCATTTTCCACTAACTTGTGACAAAAAATAAAAAATTCTAGGAACTCGCCATGCCCCTCACGGAATACCTTGGGGTGTCTTCTTTCCAAAATGGGGTCACTTGTGGGGTAGTTATACTGCCCTGGCATTTTCCAGGGGCCCTAATGTGTGGTAAGTAGGTAAATGACCTGTGAAATCCTAAAGGTGCTCTTTGGAATATGGGCCCCTTTGCCCACCTAGGCTGCAAAAAAGTGTCACACATGTGGTATCGCCGTATTCAGGAGAAGTTGGGGAATGTGTTTTGGGGTGTCATTTTACATATACCCTTGCTGGGTGAGAGAAATATCTTGGCAAAAGACAACTTTTCCCATTTTTTTATACAAAGTTGGCATTTGACCAAGATATTTATCTCACCCAGCATGGGTATATGTAAAATGACACCCCAAAACACATTCCCCAACTTCTCCTGAGTACGGCGATACCAGATGTGTGACACTTTTTTGCAGCCTAGATGCGCAAAGGTGCCCAAATTCCTTTTAGGAGGGCATTTTTAGATATTTGGATACCAGACTTCTTCTCACGCTTTGGGGCCCCTAGAATGCCAGGGCAGTATAAATACCCCACATGTGACCCCATTTTGGAAAGAAGACACCCCAAGGTATTCAATGAGGGGCATGGCGAGTTCATAGAAATTTTTTTTTTTTGGCACAAGTTAGCAGAAATTGATATTTTTAATTTTTTTCTCACAAAGTGTCCCGTTCCGCTAACTTGGGACAAAAATTTCAATCTTTCATGAACTCAATATGCCCCTCACGGAATACCTGGGGGTGTCTTCTTTCCGAAATGGGGTCACATGTGGGGTATTTATACTGCCCTGGCATTCTAGGGGCCCTAAAGCGTGAGAAGAAGTCTGGAATATAAATGTCTAAAAAATTTTACGCATTTGGTTTCCGTGAGGGGTATGGTGAGTTCATGTGAGATTTTATTTTTTGACACAAGTTAGTGGAATATGAGACTTTGTAAGAAAAAAAAATAATAATTCCGCTAACTTGGGCCAAAAAAATGTCTGAATGGAGCCTTACAGAGGGTGATCAATGACAGGGGGGTGATCAATGACAGGGGGGGTGATCAATGACAGGGGGGTGATCAGGGAGTCTATATGGGGTGATCACCACAGTCAGTGATAACGCCCCTGTAAGGCTTCATTCAGACGTCCGGATGCGTTTTGCGGATCCGATCCATCTATCAGTGGATCCGTAAAAATCATGCGGACGTCTGAATGGAGCTTTACAGGGGGGTAATCAATGACAGGGGGGTAATCAATGACAGGGGGGTGATCAGGGAGTCTATATGGGGTGATCAGCACAGTCATTGATCACGCCCCTGTAAGGCTTCATTCAGACGTCCGGATGCGTTTTGCGGATCCGATCCATCTATCAGTGGATCCGTAAAAATCATGCGGACGTCTGAATGGAGCTTTACAGGGGGGTAATCAATGACAGGGGGGGGTAATCAATGACAGGGGGGTGATCAGGGAGTCTATATGGGGTGATCACCACAGTCATTGATCACGCCCCTGTAAGGCTTCATTCAGACGTCCGGATGCGTTTTGCGGATCGGATCCATCTATCAGTGCATCCGTAAAAATCATGCGGACATCTGAATGGATCTTTACAGGGGGGTGATCAGGGAGTCTATATGGGGTGATCACCACAGTCATTGATCATGCCCCTGTAAGGCTTCATTCAGACGTCCGGATGCGTTTTGCGGATCGGATCCATCTATCAGTGCATCCGTAAAAATCATGCGGACATCTGAATGGATCTTTACAGGGGGGTGATCAGGGAGTCTATATGGGGTGATCACCACAGTCATTGATCATGCCCCTGTAAGGCTTCATTCAGACGTCCGGATGCGTTTTGCGGATCCGATCCATCTATCAGTGCATCCGTAAAAATCATGCGGACATCTGAATGGAGCTTTACAGGGGGGTAATCAATGACAGGGGGGGTGATCACCACAGTCATTGATCATGCCCCTGTAAGGCTTCATTCAGACGTCCGGATGCGTTTTGCGGATCGGATCCATCTATCAGTGCATCCGTAAAAATCATGCGGACATCTGAATGGAGCTTTACAGGGGGGTGATCAGGGAGTCTATATGGGGTGATCACCACAGTCATTGATCATGCCCCTGTAAGGCTTCATTCAGATGTCCGGATGCATTTTGCGGATCGGATCCATCTATCAGTGCATCCGTAAAAATCATGCGGACATCTGAATGGATCTTTACAGGGGGGTGATCAGGGAGTCTATATGGGGTGATCACCACAGTCATTGATCATGCCCCTGTAAGGCTTCATTCAGACGTCCGGATGCGTTTTGCGGATCGGATCCAACTAATAGTGCATCCGTAAAAATCATGCGGACATCTGAATGGAGCTTTACAGGGGGGTGATCAGGGAGTCTATATGGGGTGATAACCACAGTCATTGATCACGCCCCTGTAAGGCTTCATTCAGACGTCCGGATGCGTTTTGCGGATCCGATCCATCTATCAGTGGATCCGTAAAAATCATGCGGACATCTGAATGGAGCTTTACAGGGGGGTGATCAATGACAGGGGGGTAATCAATGACAGGGGGGTGATCAGGGAGTCTATATGGGGTGATCAGGGGTGATCAGGGGCTAATAAGGGGTTAATAAGTGACGGGGGGGGGGGTGTAGTGTAGTGTAGTGGTGCTTGGTGGGACTTTACTGAGCTACCTGTGTCCTCTGGTGGTCGATCCAAACAAATGGGACCACCAGAGGACCAGGTAGCAGGTATATTAGACGCTGTTATCAAAACAGCGTCTAATATACCTGTTAGGGGTTAAAAAAAACACATCTCCAGCCTGCCAGCGAACGATCGCCGCTGGCAGGCTGGAGATCAACTCTCTTGCCTTCCGTTCCTGTGAGCGCGCGCGCCTGTGTGCGCGCGTTCACAGGAAATCTCGGCCATCGCGAGATGACGCATATATGCGTGACTCTGCGCAGGGCTGCCACCTCCGGAACGCGATCCTGCGTTAGGCGGTCCGGAGGTGGTTAAAATCCCCCTCCTATCATTGGTGGCAGCGGAGAGTTCCGATTGGAGTCTCAGTTTAATCGCTGGGGCTCCGATCGGTAACCATGGCAACCAGGACGCTACTGCAGTCCTGGTTGCCATGGTTACTTAGCAATTTTTAGAAGCATTATACTTACCTGCGATGTCTGTGACCGGCCGGGCGCTCCTCCTACTGGTAAGTGAAAGGTCTGTGCTATAAGCAATGCGCCGCACAGACCTTTCACTTACCAGTAGGAGGAGCGCCCGGCCGGTCACAGACAGCGAAGGTAAGTATAATGCTTCTAAAATTGCTAAGTAACCATGGCAACCAGGACTGCAGTAGCGTCCTGGTTGCCATGGTTACCGATTGGAGCCCCAGCGATTAAACTGGGACTCCGATCGGAACTCTCCGCTGCCACCAATGATAGGGGGGGATTTTAATCAGGAGGGGGAGGGAGGGGGGCCCACTGGCCACCAATGAATGTACAGTAATACAGGGGAGGGAGGGGGGCCCACTGGCCACCAATGAATTTAAAACTGGGGAGGGAGGGGGGGTGCCTGGCAGCACCTGATCTCTTACAGGGGGCTATGATACGCACAATTAACCCCTTAGGTCCGGCACCGTTCATGTACACAGTTCTTAGTATATTCTAACTTGAAGCGTCCCCATCACTATGGGAACGCCTCTGTGTTAGAATATACTGTCGGATATGAGTTTTCACGATCTAACTCAAATCCGATGGTATATTCTAACAGAGGCGTTCCCATGGTGATGGGGACGCTTCAAGTTAAAATATACCATCGGATTGGAGAAAACTCTGATCCGATGGTATAATAAGGACTCCTGACTTTACATTGAAAGTCAATGGGGGACGGATCCGTTTGCAATTGCACCATATTGTGTCAACGTCAAACGGATCCGTCCCCATTGACTTGCATTGTAAATCAGGACGGATCCGTTTGGCTCCGCACGGCCAGGCGGACACCAAAACGACTTTTTCCTTCATGTCCGTGGATCCTCCAAAAATCAAGGAAGACCCACAGAAGAAAAAACGGACACGGATCACGGACCTACGGAATCCGTTTTTGCGGACCGCAAAAAAAAAACATCGTGTGCATGAGGCCTTATTAAAATAAGACTGGAAAATCCCATCAATAATAATTTATTCTGCAAACACCATTTATGCAGTTGCCTTCAACAACTAGGCTGCCTATCAAAATATGGTTTCAATTGGGGGGTCCAAGAGCTGCGACTCCCAAAAATCATTTGAATAAAAAGGTTACTTTAAATATTTTTATTATTGTACTTTCACGTATGTATATACACAAAAACACATAAAACACACGAATGCATAGAGAAATACAGCATTGATATGAACTTTATGAATGCAACAGCAAATACTTAGCCTACAGTTATCTATTGTTCTCTGAGACCTTGGAGTCTATCACAAAAAAGCCAACCAAATCTGAGCTCATTTAAGTGGATTTTGTTCTTGGTGATCCATGAAATGCTCTGTCTCTTTATCCGCTCTTTATATTTTTAATGTATTCCCTGTAGAACAGAAGTGTACTTTTCCCGCAGTTTAAGACTAAGGTTATAAAT
This sequence comes from Bufo bufo, assembly GCF_905171765.1. NCBI lineage: Eukaryota > Metazoa > Chordata > Amphibia > Anura > Bufonidae > Bufo > Bufo bufo. Next base: position 235,018,680 of record NC_053393.1, read on the forward strand.
AACATCAGTATGGGGTAGTGAGCTTGCAGCTCACATTTTCCTCAATGATTTTCCATAAAACCCATTGATTGTTGTTAAATACAAAAAGCTCCATAGGATCCTCTCACTTCTATGGCATCCCCTACTGTTTTTTCTTATAAGATACCTCCCTGTAGAAAATAACCTTTATTCAGTCTATACAAGGATACCACTGCTGGGAAATTTGTTTCATGACTTGTATATTGTTATACCAAATCTCATGTAGTGAAGAATCAACACAGATCAGAAACACCAATGATCTAAATACTACCTCCCTTTCTTTTGAGTAACAATTTAGGATTTTCTCCATTCCATGGAGTAAAGCTTTGAATAAAACATAAGAATGTGTTAATTTACTTTTAATATTATTTATATTGGGCATGAAAACTACACTCAAATGCATTCACTAGAAATGTATTTATATAAATATATTCTTCCTGTACAGTACTGTACTGTGTGTTCTATACATTGTATTTCTAAAAACATTGTAACTTGTACACTGCAGAACAACATATTGTACAGTATGGAAAACTTACGATATGTCACAAATTCTTGCAATCCCTATTAGGTTTGCTAATGTTCAGCAGATACACCTACACACACTCCAGTGTGAAAGACTATAACCATTGTAGATTAAAGAAAATATCCAACATGGATAGGTGAAAAATCACTGTATTCAAAAGATTTAAAAAAAGACTTAAAATCCAGACTCCAGCTGAGGGAGCCAGAGTTTAACATCCCCATTAATACATAAAAAGTGTTAAATTGGTGGTGCCAAACTAGGGGATATGTTTCTGATTGGTGCTAGGACCTCCACCGATCACAAGAAAGGATCTTGGCTATTTCTGTCAGTTCAATAAGAATGAATGGACTGGCAGGGCACATGCTTGGCTGGCCAACCATTCTTAAGGGGGCATGGGACCCATGTTCTCATGATTGGTGATGTTCCACTGGTCAGGCCCTCACTTAGAGAAATGTATTGCCTATCTTGTGGATAGAGGATAGGTTTCTAACTTTGCACAACCCCATTGATGTCCTAGTGTTTTTGTTTATGTACAGTGTATTGGGTAAAAATTAAAAGTTGGAGCTACACTTTTGTCTCCTGACATATATATATGTATATATATATATATATATATATATATATATACTGCAGTAGTATCAATGAGGTGCCATTGTTCCCCTTTGAAGAATCGAGAACTTTGCACTCTCTTAGAAAAAAAACCATGTAGTTTCTCCCTGTAAGTACAGGCCCTGAAAGTGTAAACTTGACTAAAAGTAATGGTGCTTTTACCATCAGAAATAGCAGACAGTAGAAATGTTAGGTTCTAAAGAGTAATAATTTGAGGGTTCTCTCAAACACAGTAAAGATTTTAAATGTATATCTAAAAGTAACAAAATTTTATCTAACCAAAAAACGTGAAATCAGTTCTATAATTGCTTACAGCTTTTCTCCCCAGCAAGTGCCCTGTGTGTAGTTCTCCACCTGTAGATACAGTTGTACACTGGAGAAGTCAGGGTTGTTGTAGTCCAAGGTTGTATCATAAATAGGTGTTTTCCTGTTTAATACTCAGTGTGGCTCAACACCACCATTAGAATTTGAAAGTGGCCCTCAAGCCACAAAGGACCAGGGTAGCTGTATAGTTGTCCACTATATATGCATATGCCATGTAGTAGCTTACTGATGTTATAAAAACGCAACTAAAATGTTACCGAAATTAGTTCATCAACATTATTTATTTTTTCATTTTTTTTTTCTTCCCACCTTCCAAGAGCCAACTTTAATTTTTATTATAATATCACATAGCCACATGAGGGTTTGTATTATTGAATGTCAACATTTAATTTACCATATACTTTATGGAAATAAATATATAAATGTTTGTGGGGTAAAAAAAATAATGAAATTCTACATTTTTTTAGTTGTGGGGGAATAAGGCATTAAGGCATTCACTGAGGGCTTTGTTTTCTAATTCCACCCCTTTTGTATTTTTCCTAGCCAATACATTGTATGGAATATTAAATTATGTCATTAGAAAGTACAACTTGCACCCAACATGTTCACCTGAATGAAGAGACAGTGGCACTTGGGTTTTGTACTGCAGACCTTGGGAGAACAGTCCCATTCAAGTGGGACTATGCTGTAGTACCAAGCACAGGCACTAGAAAATGTATGGAATGGTGCCTGGTAAACAATAAAAAGCACCTTCCGTTTGCTGGTTAGTGCAGGTGTTTGTTGGCTTATCCTAAGGATGGGCCTTTTATACGAAAGTCACCGAAAACCCCTTAAATAAGTGTAACAAAAACAAGACTGATGTTATCTATGCAAAAACCTAAAACAACACTACATGTTGCTCCTGTACACTTTATTACTGTATTTAATTTACTGTAAGTACCTTTTCCTTTCTATACTGGTTGTTTAAAATGTTGCATGTCTGTAGTTAGCATTGTTTTATCATAGAACATAATGTCCTTGTTAAGTACCTCTGCCAGTCCATAAGTTAGGTAGGCAGGAAATCCCACCCTGGCAGAGCATCAGTGTAAGACTCTTCTTTTTCAATTTTCCCCCCAGACACACCATCCTGAGAAGCCACTTTTTCCTACCACAGGAAGCCCAAGAGAACACTATAGCTAGCAGTCTGACAGCCAAACTGAACCCTGGCCTTTTGTATCCTGCCAGGTTTGAAAAGCTGGACATCACCCCTAAAAGTGCCCAGAAGATAAAGCCAGTCCTTGAGAGATGGATGGCTGAGGCTGAGGCCCGCCACCGAGCAGGAATGCAGAACCTGACAGAATTTATCGGCAGCGAGCCTTCAAAAAAACGCAAGAGACGCACCTCATTCACACCACAGGCTCTAGAGATCTTGAACGCCCATTTTGAGAAGAACACACACCCTTCTGGACAGGAAATGACAGAAATTGCAGAGAAGCTGAACTATGACCGGGAAGTTGTCCGGGTATGGTTCTGCAACAAGAGACAAGCTCTCAAGAATACAATAAAACGCTTAAAACAACATGAGCCGGGCACAGGAGTCCCTATGGAGTCTTTAACAGACTCAATGGAAGAAAATTCCTAAAACTTTTGAGATTAAACTCTGTGAAATGCCTGTTCATCATTCTTGTAAGTAAAAGACTGAACAAAACACAGGAGGACAGAACACTTTATTAATGTACTGTATTCATGAGTTTTCCAAAAACATTGCACAACACTTAGTGTGTGTGATAGTAGTTCCAAAAAAAGACAATTTTTATTTCTATGGACATCACTAAAATACCAAATAACTGAATACATTGTGTGTATAGTATGACAATGCGAACAGTGTTTGAAAAAAGATAAGGTTTTCTCTATGTAAAAAGAAAACAAGCCTGCCACCTGGAGGATCAGTTGTAGACTTTCAGGTTCTAAAGTGCTCATTCACGAAATCTTCACTGATAACCAAAGCCAGAAAAATGGTGTTGCAAATCTAGATTGTTGAACTTCTCTATAATAAGCTTACTATTGTGTTACACATTTCACTGTTTACTGTGGGAAAAACCAAAAAAAGATGAAAATTTGTACTTTATTCAAAGTTGCAATTTTACTTTGAAACTCAACTTATAATTTGTCACGTATTACTTTTTACTAGACTATGCATTTGTTCACTACTCAACAGCAAATGCAGTCTTGCTAGCATGGTCTTTTAAAAACATGGTTTTCATGTATAAATGTACATGGACTATATCTGGTCTGTATCATGCGGTGCCAACAAACTATTATTTTCTTGGTGCGTGTAGCTTCCTTGCCAAACAAGGAAATATTTTCCATTGTCACAATTATATGAGAAGAAATAGGGTTTCCACAATTGTGTTCTGCAACCATTTTCTGTATTTTCTCTCCAAAGTCTCTTAGCCAAAGAAAAATATTCATAATCGTAAGAAAAAAAGCAGCTCAAGAAAACAAACCAAATGGATAATTGAAGGAATATTAGGGTGTTTTTCACATGTGCTTAAATAACAATTTAATGGTTCATGTGGCCAGGTGTTCAATGCCTTTATAATGTGCATTTGTCTTGACAGAAACATAAGATTTCAGTTTTTGTAGACTGATATCTGACTAGATACTTGCAGACATGTACAATTTTTCTCTGTATAGCTCATTTCTAACATTAAAAATGTAAATCCCTTAAACCAGAGGTAATGTGTGCACCCTGGACAAAGAATGACAAGCTTGCATAGGGTTTGGCCCCAAAGGATTTACCAAAGTCCTATATGCAACAAGTTCAAAACACTGCCAAAGCAAAGCCTTTAACGCTTTATTTCAGACTTCCAAAGCATAAAACAGCAACACTTCTTTATATGCTTTCTTCACAGCTTCAGGAAGGTCTGCATGCTGAAATGGTGCTGTGTAAGGCTTCTATGAGCTAAAAATGAAGCTTTGAAGTCTTTAGTTTGGTGGTACCTTAAGGTGTTGCAAAGTGTTCATATCCCCTTACACTGATGTTTAAAGAAATCTGTAGTTTGTGAGTTTCTTGTTAATATACTTAAATTAGTATTCCAATTACAACAAGTTATCCCTAACCCAATCAAGTTCTATGGGACTTTTGGAGATCACTCTATACCCAGCTATCTCCACCAGTCCCATAGAAATGAATGGAGTGGCAGCATGCATACAGGAGCTCCATATTGCTGCTCACAGTACCCTCAACCTCATGAATAATTTGACTGCGGCGACACATGGACAGTCAGTGTCCAACAACTATGACCACAAGAGCTATAAAGTCACACTACAAATATATGAGTATTGAAGATTGAGGATAGGTCATCATCAATATGTACTGGCTGCACAATCCCTTTAAACTTCTTTATAAAAGGATGATTTAATTAATGCATTGAAATCCACTTGGTACAACAGATTGTAGTCTAGTTAAACTTTTTTGCTTTTAGACAAAACATGGGTTAATACTATAAATTGTATAATCTTATTTAAACACCATTTCACAGTTTAAAAACAATTCACAAAAAAATGGAGTAACTTTGTTAATCCTCTAATATAGTCCAGAGCTGCATTCACAATTCTGTAGATCATACTGGAAACTGCCAACCAAATTCTCATCAGACACTCAGCTTAAATGATCGTCAATAATGCAGAGGGAGAATTATTTTCGTCTATATCAATAACAATGCTTAGTGTAAAGACAATGCTTTCCAGAATACAAATACCCAGAGCGAGCAATGTTCAGTTTTTGAGCCAGCATGGAATGCTGTGAAATTTCAACACTGAAGCCCAGAGAACTATGAATGCAGCTCTGGACTATAATACATTATTAAAACAGCTAATAATAAGGCCCCTTCCACACGGGCGTTGCGGAAGAGGTCTGGATACATAGCGGGTGCCTTGCGGGAAACCCACGCTAGTGCGCACGCAATTTCAGTCAGTTTTGTCTGCGATTGCGTTGTTCAGTTTTTTCTGTTGTGAGTGCAAAGTGTTTTAATGCGTTTTGCACGCGCGTGATAAAAAACTGAATGTTGGTACCCAGACCCGAACCTGGACTTCTTCACTGAAGTTCGGGTTTTGGTTCGGTGTTCTGTAGATTTTATTATTTGCCATTATAACATGGTTATAATGGAAAATAATAGCATTCTTTAATACAGAATGCATAGTAAAATGTCCATTAAGGGTTAAAAAATAATTAAAAAATCACTTACCTCATCCACTTGATCGCACAGCCGTTATCATCTTCTTTCTTGCAGGACCTGCAAAAGGACCTGCGCTGATGTCATCGCGCTCAACAAGTGGTGAGCGTGGTGATGTCAGCGCAGGTCCCGCTGAATGAAGATAGAAGGACCTTCTATCTTCATTCAGCAGGACCTGCGCTGATGTCACCATGCTCACCATGTTTATTATGGAAAAAACTAAAGTAAATTTACTTTAATGGGGTCCAGGGCTCATCTCCTTAGCAACAATCCGTGAAAATCGCATTGTATCCGCACTTGCTTGCGGATTCAATGCAATTTTCACGCAGCCCCATTCCCTTCTTTGGGGCCTGCATTGCGTGAAAAACGCTGAATATGGAACATGCTGCGATTTTCACGCAACGCACAAGTGATGCGTGAAAAACATTGCTCATGTACACAGCCCCATTGAAATAAATGGGTCCGGATTCAGTGCGTGTGCAATGCGTGCACGTCATGCATTGCACCTGTGCGGAAAACTCGCCCGTGTGAAAGGGGCCTAAGGAATGGACTGTTGGCATGCAAATTAAACAAAGAGCACAGTTAGCCAAGGGGGCACTAACACTTCTTTAATAGCAGATCTATGTGTCAACAATCTATACAGCAAATACAAACTTTACAAACTTTGAGAAATGTTATCAATTACCTAATTCAGTGCTAGTTGCTGAAAGTACTGGACTCTTTTAGGCTGCTTTCACAAGGCCATGTGTGGACCATAAAACATGGTTTGTGTGATGGCCACATTTCCCTGACCGACTGCTGCTTATCTGGGAAAAAGTCAAGGCATCATAATGATTTATAATGCTGGTTGACCGCAGGTTTCCTGTCCTCTACTCACAGCATAATTTGAGTACAGACAGAAGATCCATGGTCGGGCATTATAAATCCCTATGGTGCAGTGAGTTAGGCTTAGATGAGCTGTAGTTGATCCAAGAAATGTAGCCGTTATATGGACCACACATGGCTGTGTGAAAGCAGCTTTAAGGTTTATATTTACATTAGGTTATTACCAGTATTCATTCTAGGTAAAATTTGTGTCCAGCCTACAGGATTTTTCAGCTAATTGGCCATGAATAGTGAATGATAGGTTATGCACAATTATGTTTACCTCACCAATGTACACACCAAAGGAAACATCTCAAAGAAATAGAATGCTTACAAGCTTTTGTATATTTAAATGTCAATCACAAAATCTTAAATTGTTTAATCGTTTACTACACAGTGGTCTATGGTAAGACTGTTAAAGTAGCCACAAACCAAAATGATTTGGGATGTATTTCCCATTGTCAAACCACTGGTTTCCATCATTGGAGAAAGATTCTGAACCTTCCATGCTTACATTTGTTGTCCTAACAGTTTATAAAGTGATTCAATAATCTGTGCCAAGCTACAAAAACAGTCAGTCCCTTCTGCATTGTGCGACTGGATCAGCTCGATACACTGTAACATTTTTTTACGTTTTATAATTTTCTATTATGTTTTTGTATTCTTGAAACGTGATGTAATGCTTCCTATATTCACTTTAGTAATTTTGCAGGCCCCGCAAGAATAATAACTCAACTTAATTATGGGAAAAATGTAAATATGTACACCATAACTGTTTGTAGTCACCTATCCCTTTTAAATTATTACATATAAAGACCATGTCAATTTTGTAAAAAAAAAAAAAAGGAGAAAAAAGGGGGAAAATGCACTTTTCTTTTGTACATTTCTTTTGTTTAATGCTCTTAGTTCTGTGTGTTTTGGATACCGTAGATTGAATGAATACATAGGAATTCCTATAGTATAAATGTATTTTGTTTCACTCTGAAAGTTTTAATTGATTGGATTTGTCTATTGGAAGACCCTGCAATACGTTGCAGCTACTGATAAAATAATCTGTTGATGTCCACTCTATTGCTGAGAATTAAAAGTAGCAGCTCCACTGAAAAGCTCCTGAATAGAAAACTGTAAGTATTAATTATTAAATCTCTGAGTAAGATTTATGATGATGGTTTCCATAATAGATGAGATGCAGTGCTATCCAGTATCAACAGTAAAAATGTCTCATCAAAAACCCATGTCCTCATCACCTCATTACTGACCAGTCCCTCAGAGAGCTTCTAGATGGCTACAGCAGTGGTCTACCTCCTATAAGGCTACCGATACAGGATTGCATATTTGTTTGCAGAAAATCTGCATTGAAATCCGCATAGAAAAAAACATAAAAAACACACACAAAAGTCTGCACTATTTATTGGGTTTTTGGTGCTTTTTGTGTGGTTTTTGTTGCGGATTTTCTGTTTATGCTAACAATCCCATTGAAGTCCATGAAGAAAATTATATAAGGTGCGGAATCACAAAATTGACATGCTGTCTATTTTAAAATCCAAATGACAGGTCAATTTCTGCATGTAAAAAATACACAAAGATTTCAGCAAATCTCATTCACTTTGCTTGTAATGTATTCATTTCCATTCACACGTCCATTTGCGGATCCGCAATATACCCGGCTGGCACCATAGAGAAATGACTATTCTTGTCCGCAATTGCTCTATTTTTTTCCGGAGCCGCAGACCGGAAGATCGACGGTGCGCTCCGGAAATGCGGATGTGGACAGCACACTGTGTGTTGTCCGCATCCATTCCATCCCCATATAGAATGAATGGGTCCACACCCGTTCCGCACAATTTGCGGAACAGATGCGGACCACAATTGCGGACGTGTGAATGGAGCCAATGGGGCCGCAAAAGATGCGGACAGCACTCCGTGTGCTGTCCGCATCCGTTGCTCTGTTCCGTGGCCCTGCAAAAAAAATATAGCATGTCCTATTCTTGTCCATTTTGCAGACAAGAATAGGCATTTCTACAATGGGCCGCCCGTTCCGTTCCACAAATTGCGGAAGGCACACGGACGGCTTCTTTTTTTTGCAGATCCGTGGTTTGCGGACCGCAAAAAACGGCACGGTCGTGTGCATGAGGCCTATATTGTGTTTTTTGCATGTTACGCCATTCTTTGATATCCCCTGCGTTGCTGGAGAATGTGCTTAATTTATGACGAGACCCAGACACATCTTGCGGCAGTGTGTGCGCCTATATTAAAAATCTTAAAGGTGGTGTAAGAAAGCCGCATGTGCCTAAATTTAGGAGCGCAGGCTTTCAAAAAGTCACAAAATGGAGCAGTGCAACTTCTTTTACGCTAGAAAGTGGAGTAGGAGGTCATTATGCCCCCAGTGTCTTTTCGCATGGAAATAGACCAGATTTTGGATTGGTCTCAAGAACTTCACTCTACTGTACTGTACCTGGGTGTTCTTGTATGAAAAACTAAATAGAGCAGCAGCTTTTCTTAGCTTTGATCTTGATGTTTGGTATCCTGGAGATGGATCTGGAGAGCTAGTTCACAATATGTTACTGGCCTCAATAGTTTCCTTAACATTTTAAGATGCTATTAGTAATAAAGAGAGTATGTCACCTCAATTAAAGGGGTTGTGCCACCATTAAATGTTATTTTAACATAATTCAGCATGAAAAACTTGTTACATTTGTAATTTACTTTCTGTTACAAAAATGCTCCAGATATAGATATATATATATATATATGTAGAAAAATCCAAGGCAGCACACGAATAACAGTGAAAAAAGTGGTGTTTATTCCCACATGTGCAGACAGCAACGTTTCAGCTCTCTCAATGGAGCCTTTGTCAAGCCATAACAATCAGTGCAAACTCACATGTTTAAATAGCATACATGATTACTGTGTGAATTACATGATTAAACAAGACATTACATATTTATACAAAAATAATCTATAAAAAATTCCTCCTAATTACTCAAATGAGTGTCACATTCTTGTAATACATCGACTCCACAATTCATAATCAATATTGTAGTTGAACAGTGTCCCCAATTCACTTAATTGTGATGTGTATACATGATTCTTAATAATTACATTCAGGTGCCTGTGATTGTGTAATATTAAAAACGTACAAGGAGAACTCACATACTGGAGGAGAGCAGGAATCACACGGCGTCCGGAAATTCCAAATGCGCATGCGCGGAACTTCATCAGTCCCGCGAGACCGTCAATGTTACACAGAGTTCAGAGACCCAAAACCAAGATGGCCGCACCTGAGCAGATGCGGTCTGCGCATATCCATTCCCGTCTCAGGGCGGAGTCACACAGTAATCATGTATGCTATTTAAACATGTGAGTTTGCACTGATTGTTATGGCTTGACAAAGGCTCCATTGAGAGAGCTGAAACGTTGCTGTCTGCACATGTGGGAATAAACAACACTTTTTTCACTGTTATTCGTGTGCTGCCTTGGATTTTTCTACATATATAACTTACTGGATCAAGTCCGTGATCTACCCAAGGGATTGCACCTCTGCAAATTGTGTGCTGCTCATCTTTTTTTCTTTTTCTTTTTCTATATATATATATATATATATATATATATAAAATTCCATTATAATTCCACCCCCATGGACCGGAAACCCATGGAAGCACTGCAAAGTGCTTCTGTTGGTTTTCTATTGCAGCACGAGCAAGGCCGGCAAACAGTTGTGTGAATGAGGCCTAATGTGCACATCATGCAGACTACTGAGCTCACGCTTGGAAGGTCCTCTCCTATATGTGTCTGACCTTCACAACCCAGTCAAAGCTGTTTTGCTGTCACAAATTGAGTGAGAAACCGTTCGCAAATAAGTATCAATCTAGAAGCCTTATCAGCATTATTACTTGTGTACTATTGCAGATAAAAGCCTTATATTTGAGAGCTTCGAACTGTGCATTTGTTGCAGAATTTTTGTTGTAAAATCTCCACCAAAATCCTGCCAAAAAATTACAGTAGAGCATAGGTTTAAACTGAACCTGTCATATCTGCAGTCTGCATGTTAGGATGCAGGAGGAGCACCACAGTTATATAAAGTGATATAACGTGATGAACAGCCTTTTTGTATGCATATAGAGGCAATTGTCAATCACTGATAGGACTGCCCACTGGACTGGATTTAGATCAATAAATGGCATTTTACGGAATCTTTTTCCACAAACCTATATATCTATCTGCTCAGCAACTTTTGCTCTCTAACATGCTGCCTACAGAATAGATTAAACGTTCACTTTAAAACTTTCGCAAAACCTGTTCACAGATACTTGACATGCTGAGGAATTTAAAATTCACAGCATGACCTACATTTTTTTTATTTAAACTACCAGCTACATATAACAAGTGAAATCTGCGTCCAAACCTGTATCACCACCATTTAAAAATTCACACATGCCAATTTTGGTACAGATTTTAGGCTACTTCTAACAGTATACTCTGTGTATACACTTTTTTGGCTTTAAGTCAATTAATTTAAAATGTATAGCATTTACTGCATCCATTTATATGCACTCTCACATACTGTAGAAAATATAAAATTGTCTTGCCTTCATATATCTAAAGCGGAAAGCTGAAACTTGATGCATCTATTGTATGTAACTGTGGCATGGGTGAGTAATTTCAATGTCAAAACTATATCTCACAAAAGCTCAATGTAATCTTCTAGGATTTACCATTTCTTTATTAAAATGTTCACTCTAAAAATCAGTTGGATCCATTAAGATAAGGAAAAAATATTTTTAGTTTTTTAAATGCATAATATTCTACCTTTTGTTCAAAATGACTAGTTTGCATTTAGTTATTCATTTCAAGTATGTTAAAAAGGCTATGCTAAATTTAAAGATATTAAACATGCACACAATCCATACCTTGAAAAATATATAGATTAGTCCCGTTCAATATTCTTCATTTTCATATGTCAACTGAACTGGATTCACCGATACAGATCAACAGCATGTAAAAACTCCAGCTTTCCCCTTTTTCTGCAGCTGTGTTCCCTGATTCTGCTTTGGGGACTGACTGTGAAACCCGAAGAACCCCCTTTAAAATTAACAGAATTAAATACCTGATTTTATATCCTTTATCTGTCTTCTCAAGACCTTGAGCATTTTCTAAAAACAAAACCAAAAAAACAGCATCTCAGATATCTGAAAATATTAAATGCTTTCCATAAATGTTTGGGCTTGTACACAAGGTTAGCCCTTCATGGTGGCATATTCTGCCCCTACAGTTCCTATAATGGCCCCATAGATACTCTTGGTGTCACTATATTGTTCCTTAGCAAGGCATTCTATTCTTTCCTAGGTGAAATGCTTTTATATAGCACGAGATGGAGCATGCAGCATTTCAAATCTTTCGATAGCCTAGAAGAAAAAAAATCATGTCCTGTGTAAATTTTGAGACAAACAGAGGTAAAGTATGGAAATATAAGACAGTGTATGAGTCCTGAATATTAAAAATAATATCCAAAGTGGATTTGTCCGTATCAATGACATATTTTCACTTCTTACACAAATATGTGGATCTGCTACTTTATAACAACTCAGCCAATCAGCTTTACCCTTTTTTGACAGATTATTGATGTATGTTTTGGTTTCCCAATAATCCTTGATAGACATAAGAGATGGAATCAATGAAAAAGTAGAGGCGTATCAAAATACTCAAGCTACAACCAAAAAGACGAATATAAAATGCCTTTACTTCTCTTAATGCTGGACCAAAGCTCAATGTATGAAGGTATATGTACATTGTTTAAAAATGGCTAACTTGCTGACAATCTTGCAATATAAAGGTGTGACACAAAAAACTGAACATACATTTTCCTCATAGCCTGGCAATTCTGTTCTTCAAGACCCTAATATTGTAGACATCATATGCAGTACAAATGGCTTGAATCCTGCCGCAGAAAATTAATGTCAATGTTTCTACTTCTGGAGAGGTTTTATTAGTCACTTTTACTCTATATAATTTTTATTGTGTGTATTTCATTTGTAATGCCACTGTGCGACACCAAAGGTTCACCATTCCCTGTGTTAAAAATCTACAAAATGGTCAAACAGGTTGGAATAACACACTGCTTCTTATTTCCAGCATTTAACAATAAAAGACATCACCGAGAGACAAATGAGTTTAAATATGGTGGACTTGTGACTTGGAGGAAATGCAAAAACCATTCTGAAAGCTCCTTACTGCTCTGACACTAAAACCAAAGCTGATTTAACTGCACAGGTTGCTTTAAATTTTATAGACTGGAAGAAAACTGTAATTAATCTAGAGCAATATCTGTATGGTCAGTAAAGCTGCACTTTGTGTATTTCTTAAAAGCTTCAGATGTGTCACTTTTAATTTGTACCATAAAAATAAAGAATTGTTTGACATGAAATGTACGATAAAGTTGACTTTTTTGACATTTTCTATATATGTATGTAAATGTATACATTAACTTATGAACTGCCATGATTATAAATCAAGTCAGATCAGCACAAGTGTCTTAGGGTACAACCATACGGCACCGTCGTGAGGCCTTCGGGGCAAAGTCAGGCTTCAGTTCAGTACCACCTGGCCAATTAGGCCAATTAGGCCATAGCTGCCTCTTATGTAACTGAAGACCACACTGTATAGTCGTGTATATATTCTCTGTTTACCTGCTCACTGCCGACATTGCAGTGGTGAGCAGTGTAATTACAACTCCTGATTCCCATTTACTTTAATGGGACGGCTCTGTCCTAGTCAAGTGATCCGTCCTATTGACGGTCAAGTGACACCTGCTTGCCACTGCAATGTCAATGGCAAGCAGGCAAACAATAAAGACAATGCAGTGCTCATACAAGCACTGCATTCTCTTCATGCAGCTAATCGATGGGGTGCTGGCAGGCGATCTCCCAACGATCTAATATTGATGACCTATCCTCATGTCAGGATCATGAACTTAGATGCAGGATGAAAGCCTACAGTGTCACACTAGACCTCCCTCTGTCAGCACTCCATCATCCGAACTAATCAATCTTAGCTGCCACCACTAGTCATATGAGGCATACGAGACACCTTGCATTAAATAACACCTAAGTACACTGTACAACTGCTAGCATTCACAGGTTAATAAAGCAATATAGGTAACGTTTCTTCTAGGGTCAAACAATGGGGTTATCATAGAAAATACAACATAAAATGTACATACATATAATGCAAAATAACAGTTTGGAAAATAAAAAGGGTAAAAACAGAACTTAATATATTACGCGACGGATAAGTCCGGTTGCCTGGAGAAGCAGAAATATCCGTCAGTTCATCAAGCTAGTGATCCCCAAAGAAATGACATTTGCCAGACATGTGTTAAAAAGGGTCAGTAGGTTCCCCCACAAATCCTCCCCACCGGCCTGTGATGTAAGAGGAGGCCAGTGAGTATGTTAATATCCTTTTACAACCTCGACCTCTTCTGCCCATCAGATCTCTCTCAAAATCTATGTTATAAAATATATTTTCAGGCATGCAATCAACTTCATATTACCTCCATCCTAATGTCCCACACACGTGCGTACCAAACATGGGAGTAATGGCAGAATGGCTTCAGTTATCTAATTGCTCCCTGTTTCTGAGCTGGAATTGATTTGAATTTGATACTTTAGATGCATATACATGGCCTGCATTCTCAGAAGGAAGTATGTGGCCCAAATATGGATTAGGCCACATATTTCTTTGATGTAGATCACAAGATAGGGGTTTCATGTGTGACCTTAGCTGGAAAGGACGCAAGCCTTTTCCTGATCCCTCTAACGGTTCTGGTTTGTGTAAGGCTTGTACTATCCTATAGTTTTATGATAGAGGTCTTAGGTCTTTACTGGCTTTATGGCTACAATCTCCTGACGTGGCTTTAGGCAGAGGGCATGGATAAGGTTATGACCCAATACTGGAATGCAAAGGGAGGGATTGCCTAGTCCTAACAATAATTTTGATATCTGGATACCTCTATCATCACACATCAGAATAGATGAACAATATAGGATAAGTGGACAACCCTTCTACTGCTGTCGATTGCAAATGAGCAAATTTGTTGAAATTTGCTTTGGGTACAAATCTAACAAAAAGGTCAGAAAATATAATCCGATGCTCCGAGTTGATTCTACCTGAAGAAAAAGTGCCCTAAAGGGCCTGAAAACTGGTATTTTCAGGCTGGACAAGACAGTAAAGTGAGAGAAAACTGGGCCAGTTGTTCTGACCAAGCGTTTAAAAATTATAACTTATCGGGATTTGATGCCTGCCCGGTTTACACACACACACACACACACACACACACACACACACACACACACATACGGTAGTGTTGGAGGAAGCAGTTTGTTCTCAGCAAGCATCCAAAAATTCTTTCTTTTTTGGGAGCAGCAGCAGTACAGTGTGGATATGAAAGTGGTAAGTTGTGTATGGGTAATATTGGCAGCAATGGTAGCAGCCACTGTTGGAGCACAGCATGGAACTTTACAGAAAATAAATAGCAGATGTAGCAGTAATAGTGGCAAAGCAGTAGATGTGCATCTATGTAGAGGTAATTTTAGTGGCAGTTAGTGGCTTAGCAGCGGACACAGCAGCCATACAGTACGTAACATGATGGCAGGCAGACAATGGCAGTGGCAGGATTGGGATGACAATGAATTATCACTGTGAGCAATGGCAGATCTATTCATGAATAGATCCACTGTTGTTTTGTTTGAGTAGTCTCCAAGACAATGCCCCTAGTTAGCAAGAATCTTACTCCACACTGATGAGGGGCAACACCTTGAAGCAGCTGTCTGTGTATGGATAACTGGCTTAGATCTTCCCCAGTCGCATCCTTAAGGCTTGTAAAAGAGCTGGATCTTGACATAGGGGCCACTTAATATGGTGGATTTGGTGATCTCTATAATGGGGACACCCTTTTGCTTGATTTTCCTTCCCTGGGGGATATCTGGCTTTCACTGTGTTGAAGACCCATAACTGGGGCTCCATGTTTTTTTTTCATATTACTGTTTCCCAGGGAGCTTTGCACTTTGGATTGTTCTGTTGAGACTCTTAAATGAGGCTCCACAGTGGTTTTTTTGCAGTTGGCCTCCCCAAGATCAGCTGTCGTTTTATTTGAGATCTATTTATTGGCCTCAACCGGAAGTATGCAAAAGTCCTCATGGATCCATGCCTCATTCATTTTGAAAAATGTGATGTTTTGTACAGTTTGGGAGGACATGTTTGTCTATTTGGGTGTGACGTCACCTGACTTGCTGAAAATCCTCTCTGAGATGACACTAGAGGCTCGAAAAGACAGTACAGCCAGAGCAAACTGGGCCAGTCCTGGACACTGTTCTAATTGGCCTGCCCAGACGTCAATGGAGTGATACCTTGATGTGCCAGAGAAAGTCCATAGTCAAGTTATGACTGAACCTGGTCGTTTAGATGGTATGTCTCCGTTTGCTGATTTGCATCAAACTGGCATGACATGAAAAAACTGGTATGAAAAAACTGCTTCATCATGTTCATCAAACTGAACTGTCTGTGGCTAGTACTGCTGCAGATTCTGCTACTTGTGGTATCAGAGATGACAGGAGGTGGGTGACACAGTGAGGTTCAGAGATGGGACTCCTGGTCAGGTATGCAGGTGGCAAGCTGAGTACACAGTGCATTCTGGTAATACAGCAATTTTGCCTCTCTTTTAGCAAAAGGAAAGCATTCCCCCATTTTGCTTTGATAGCAAAGGTCTAACAGCATCGCTGTCCAGTAGTCATCAGTATGCTTAATGCTTGTCAGTGTGTAATACATCAGGAATACAGCTTGCCAAGCTCACCAATATGCCTTAGGACCCAGTTCTTTCCAGCTCCACCCCGACCCCCCCACTGCAATGATTGGTCATCATGATCAGTATAGTTGACATCATCATTAGCTTCATCCTCCTCCACCACCAACTCCTCCTCCAGTGGTAACTCCTTATCGTTATCCTCCTTCATTTCCTCCTCTATGGGACTGGCCATGTGGGTCCCCAACAGCTACAGTGCAGCCGCAAGATGTGGAAGCTGTTTTTTTTCCACCGTCTCTTGTTGCTTCAGCATGAGTTTTTGCTCTAATATTAATATCAATAGAAGGACATCTTTGAAACCGCAGTTGTCATTACTAAAAAATCTGGAGGCCTCTTCGAAGGGCCTGAGTACAATGACAGCTGGATGAATCTTGTACTTGGATATGCGACAGGCGCCCATGATGAGCCGACACTGACTGACCTACAAAAAACACATACTTCCTGCTGTGTTGGTCTAGGGCATAATGTAATCATTCACCTCTTTATGCTGCTCGTAGATGCCCCAGCATATACAGGGTGGAATTCTAGTGAGTTGGAACGTTGCAGATAAAGAGGTACAATATCAGTCTGTTCTGTCTCTGGAAGTCCAGTAGGGTGTTCTTGAATGTTATAAAAATTTAGATTTGGCTGATTCAGTGAAGTTCACAAAGAAATTTGATTAATTACCAATAACTGTCACGAATCACATTCCATTGCATGTAGTAAATGCAATGATGGGGAACTGTGATCACTGAATCCCTCAGATGCTGCGTTCAATGCTGATTGTGGCATCTGACAGTTACATTGAGCCTTTTCAAGGGTTAATCAGGGATTAAAAACAAAAAACTACATACTCACCTCATCCATTTGCTCACAGAGAGGCCATGTGATGACTAGAGATGAGCGAATCAAAGTTGACAAAGTGGAATTCGATCCGAATTTTAGGAAAAATCTGACTCGCACCAAATCCAAATTTTCTCATGCTTTATGGTAACAAATCACATTTTTTCCTAAAATGACTGATGCACGTGTTAAGACATGGAGCCAAGAACTCTGGGAACGAGGGATAACCCACAATGCCACTTTAAAACTTTTTTGGGCTGAATAGAAGTTCAGGGAAAGCTCATTAGAAGTGTAGGGAAAGGATAGGGAGGAATTATTCCACACTATAAAAGGAGAACAGGGTTCAGTAGGTAAGTGTACAGCCTGAGTAATAGAAGCAATCCTATTTCACCATGCTGCAATAAATGGGGATCCAAATGGCCATTATACTGCTGCTTTCAGGTTTACAATAAATAATACCACTGTAAATCCAGCAAACCTGGCTTGTTATTGGAGTGCAGGTGCTTTGTGATACAGCCATTAACAGGGTATATTACTAGGAAATATTTGTATGTCTTATTAGCAGTTGTGCGGTGCAGTTATATGCTCTAAAGCATATTTTGGGGTGTATTAGTGGAATAAAAAGGCTTATTAGCCGTTCAGCTGTGCAGTTATATGTTCTGAAGCCTTTTTTGGGGTGTATTAGTGGAAAAAAGGCCTTATTTGCCGTTCAGTTATATATTCTAAAGCTGTTTTTGTGGTGTATTAGTGGGGAAAAAAAGGCTTGTTAGCCGGTGTGCAGTGAAGTGACAAAGTTACAGCTTATTTTCTGGTGTATTAGTGGGGGAAAAAAGTCTTATTAGCCGTTCAGAGGTGAAGTTATATATTTTAAAGCTTTTTTTGTGGTGTATTAGTGGAAAAAAAGGGCTTATTTGCCGTTGTGCGTTGAAGTGACAAAATTTCAGCCTTTTTTGGGGTGTATTAGTAAAAAAAAAAAAAAAAAAGGCTTGTTAGCCGTTGTTTGGTGTAGTGACAAAATTACAGCCTTTTTTGGGGGTGAATTAATTTCCTTTTTATTTATTTATTTATTTATTTTATCTAACTGTATGTCAGACAGAGAAGTGACAGGCCCTGCACAGGGGAGGGGCAGATTCATAAATGTTTCTGGTGCAGGCACAGGTCACAGCAGAGTAAGGGGGCGTGGCAGCAGTGGTCACTTCGAGAGGCCTGAGCTCCCGGTGTCATCTAGCTGTTGTGTCTTGACAAGCAACCCAGCGGTGCTTGAATGGTTATGGGGTGAGCTGGACCGCAGAGTGAAGGCAAAAGGGCCAACAAGTGCTAAGCATCTCTGGGAACTCCTTCAAGACTGTTGGAAGACAATTTCAGGGGACTACCTCTTGAAGCTCATCTAGAGAATGCCAAGAGTGTGCAAAGCAGTAATCAAAGCAAAAGGTGGCTACTTTGAAGAACCTAGAATATGACATATTTTCAGTTGTTTCACACTTGTTTGTTATGTATATAATTCCACATGTGTTAATTCATAGTTTTGATGCCTTCATAGTCATGAAAATAAAGAAAACTCTTTTAATGAGAAGGTGTATCCAAACTTTTGGTCTGTACTGTATATACACTGCTCAAAAAAATAAAGGGAACACAAAAATAACACATCCTAGATCTGAATTAATTAAATATTCTTCTGAAATACTTTGTTCTTTACATAGTTGAATGTGCTGACAACAAAATCACACAAAAATAAAAAAATGGAAATCAAAATTTTCAACCCATGGAGGTCTGGATTTGGAGTCACACTCAAAATTAAAGTGGAAAAACACACTACAGGCTGATCCAACTTTGATGTAATGTCCTTAAAAGAAGTCAAAATGAGGCTCAGTAGTGTGTGTGGCCTCCACGTGCCTGTATGACCTCCCTACAACGCCTGTGCATGCTCCTGATGAGGTGGCGGACGGTCTCCTGAGGGATCTCCTCCCAGACCTGGGCTAAAGCATCTGCCAACTCCTGGACAGTCTGTGGTGCAACGTGACATTGGTGGATAGAGCGAGACATGATGTCCCAGATGTGCTTAATTGGATTCAGGTCTGGGGAACGGGCGGGCCAGTCCATAGCATCAATGCCTTCGTATTGCAGGAACTGCTGACACACTTCAGCCACATGAGGTCTAGCATTGTCTTGCATTAGGAGGAACCCAGGGCCAATCGCACCAGCATATGGTCTCACAAGGGGTCTGAGGATCTCATCTCGGTACCTAATGGCAGTCAGGCAACCTCTGGCGAGCACATGGAGGGCTGTGCGGCCCTCCAAAGAAATGCCACCCCACACCATTAATGACCCAATGCCAAACCGGTCATGCTGGAGGATGTTGCAGGCAGCAGAACGTTCTCCACGGCGTCTCCAGACTCTGTCACGTCTGTCACATGTGCTCAGTGTGAACCTGCTTTCATCTGTGAAGAGCACAGAGCGCCAGTGGCAAATGCTAAACGTCCTGCACGGTGTTGGGCTGTAAGCACAACCCCCACCTGTGAACGTCGGGCCCTCATATCACCCTCATAGCGTCTGTTTCTGACCATTTGAGCAGACACATGCACATTTGTGGCCTGCTGGAGGTCATTTTGCAGGGCTCTGGCAGTGCTCCTCCTGTTTCTCCTTGCACGAAGGCGGAGGTAGCGGTCCTGCTGCTGGGTTGTTGCCCTCCTACGGCCTCCTCCACGTCTCCTGATGTACTGGCCTGTCTCCTGGTAGCGCCTCCATGCTCTGGACACTACGCTGACAGACACAGCAAACCTTCTTGCCACAGCTCGCATTGATGTGCCATCCTGGATAAGCTGCACTACCTGAGCCACTTGTGTGGGTTGTAGACTCCGTCTCATGCTACCACTAGAGTGAAAGCACCGCCAGCTTTCAAAAGTGACCAAAACATCAGCCAGGAAGCATAGGAACTGAGAAGTGGTCTGTGGTCACCACCTGCAGAACCACTCCTTTATTGGGGGTGTCTTGCTAATTGCCTATAATTTCCACCTGTTGTCTATCCCATTTGCACAACAGCATGTGAAATTGATTGTCACTCAGTGTTGCTTCCTAAGTGGACAGTTTGATTTCACAGAAGTGTGATTGACTTGGAGTTACATTGTGTTGTTTAAGTGTTCCCTTTATTTTTTTGAGCAGTGTATATATATATATATATATATATATATACAGTATAGACCAAAAGTTTGGACCCACCTTCTCATTCAAAGAGTTTTCTTTATTTTCATGACTATAAAGGCATCAAAACTATGAATTAACACATGTGGAATTATATACATAACAAACAAGTGTGAAACAACTAAAAATATGTCATATTCTAGGTTTTTCAAAGTAGCCACCTTTTGCTTTGATTACTGCTTTGCACACTCTTGGCATTCTCTTGATGAGCTTCAAGAGGTAGTCCCCTGAAATGGTCTTCCAACAGTCTTGAAGGAGTTCCCAGAGATGCTTAGCACTTGTTGGCCCTTTTGCCTTCACTCTGCGGTCCAGCTCACCCCAAACCATCTTGATTGGGTTCAGGTCCGGTGACTGTGGAGGCCAGGTCATCTGGCGCAGCACCCCATCACTCTCCTTCATGGTCAAATAGCCCTTACTTTCAAAGTTTTCCCAATTTTTCGGCTGACTGACCTTAATTTCTTAAAGTAATGATGGCCACTAGTTTTTCTTTACTTAGCTGCTTTTTTATTGCCATAATACAAATTCTAACAGTCTATTCAGTGGGACTATCAGCTGTGTATCCACCTGACTTCTCCTCAACGCAACTGATGGTCCCAACCCCATTTATAAGGCAAGAAATCCCACTTATTAAACCTGACAGGGCACACCTGTGAAGTGAAAACCATTTCAGGGGACTACCTCTTGAAGCTCATCAAGAGAATGCCAAGAGTGTGCAAAGCAGTAATCAAAGCAAAAGGTGGCTACTTTGTAGAACCTAGAATATGACATATTTTCAGTTGTTTCACACTTGTTTGTTATGTATATAATTCCACATGTGTTAATTCATAGTTTTGATGCCTTCAGTGTGAATCTACAATTTTCATAGTCATGAAAATAAAGAAAACTCTTTGAATGAGAAGGTGTGTCCAAACTTTTGGTCTGTACTGTATATATATATATAATATAAAAATAAAACAGCAATGGCTGAATTGCTGCCCTTTTTTTATCCTGCTTTACAAAAAGCTAAATAAAAAGTCATGAAGATGCTATATGTACCCCAAAATAGTACCAATAATAGTGGTAACTCATCCGCCACACAGCTCCATGAAGAGGAAAAGAAAAAACATCTGGTTGTCTGAGAGATAAATCTCCTCCGTGAAGGACTTGTGGATAACTGAAACCCATCAAGTACGCCCCCTTGAAGAGTTGGTGGGTTTGGAAATTAAAAATCGTACATACAAGCTTGGCAACCGTGGTTAGATTTCATTCAGGACAGGCCCTAACATGGTATTTGTATTCCTTGCTTCATTTTCTTTGCTTTTTATCACCTAATTTGTAGAGTTGAGCGGACACCTGGATGTTCGGGTTTGACGGATTCGGCCGAACTTCACAAAAAAGTTCGAGTTCGCGACACGAACTTGACCCCGAACCCAAACCCCATTGAAGTCAATGGGGACCCGAACTTTGGAGCACTAAAATGGCTCTAAAAATGTCATGGGAAGGGCTAGAGGGCTGCAATTTGCAGCAAAATGTGGTTAAGAGCATGGCAAGTGCTCTGCAAACAAATGTGGATAGGGAAATAAATTCAAATAACATAAAATACATAAAAATAAAAAATAATAATCTTGATCTAGGAGGAGGAGGTCCATATGGAGAAGGAGGTTGAGGAGGCGGTGGATGTGACAGTGTAGGTGGAAGCGGCGGTGGAGGAGGTAGCCAACACTGATTTTTGGTTTTGTTTTTTATTTTATTTTATATTTATTTTTATTTTTTTGTTTAAATTTGGGTAGACCACAAAACATTAGGAAATATAAAAAAATAAAACAAAGAGAGAGTGCGCTGGAGTACAACAATGGCTGGGTGAGACCGGTACACATGTCTATTCTGCACAAGGTACAGACAAGTCCTGTGGGATCTCTGCCCGGTTCATTTTAATGAACGTGAGCTTGTCAACATTGGCTGTGGACAGGCGGCTGCGCTTGTCTGTGATAACCCCCTCCTGCCGTGCTAAACAAATGTTCAGACAATACACTGGCTGCAGGGTATGCGCACATACTGCTCAATCATGTCGCACGTCCCCGTGACGGCCTTGATCCAATTGGATATCTTCCCTATCAACTTTCGATGTTCTTTTGTGCGCCTACCATGGTGATCACGGGTAACGGGGAATCAGGGTTCCATGCCGGAAAGGGAGCCTGAGAAAGGGATACCACATCCAAGGGAGGTCAATGGATGAAATTAAACAGGATCGAGCGGAAATGTGGGACAAATTATTGTAGCAGAAGCTTCCAAGTAAAGGAGCGGGCGTGCGGCAATTACCCAATCCCGACTCTGGGTGGTAGTGACAATAAATAACAATACCGGACCCTTAAGATGCCCTGTTATTGGAATGATTATTAAAAAATTACAGGGAATGTCACTGGGGTATTTTGGATTTTGGAAACGTTACACAGGAGAGTCCCTGCTGCCGCTTTGTTGACTCTAGATAACTTCTGCCTGATCGCACGTCCCCGAGACGTCCACGATCCAATTGGATATCTTCTCTATCAATTTTCAATGTTCTTTTCTGCACCTACCATGGTGATCACGGGTAGCGGGGAATCAGGGTTCCACGCCGGAGAGGTAGCGTGAGAAAGGGATACCACATCCAAGGGAGGTCAAGGGCTGAAATGTGATCTAGCGGAAATGTGGGACAAGTTATTAAAGTAGAAGGATCGAATGAAAGGAGGGGGTGTGCGTCAATTAAAGACGAATTTTAGAAATTTAAGTCCCTGTCACCTATGCAGAGCAGGGGTTTTTCATCAGCAAAAATGGGTTAATGTCACTCACCAATGGAATAGACGATTTGAAAAATTTTCGGTCCCTGTCAACTATGCAGAGCAGGTGTTTATTCACGGCAAAAATGTTAAAATGTCACCCAAGAATGTAACAGACGCTTTTGCACCCTGCTCCCTCTTTTGCTGTGCGACAACCGCCTCTTCCTCCGAACTAGACAGGTCACTCGTAAGACCTTGATTCCATGTGGGGTCTAGTACCTCATTATTCTCCACATCATCTTCCACCTACTCTTTACCCCTGCCCTCCTTGTCGGTCTGCACACTGCAGAAATCCGCAGCAGTTGGCACCTGTGTTTTGTCATCATCCGAGACGTGCTGCGGTGGTCCTCCCATGTACTCATCCTTAAAAACATAAGTGGTTGGGCATCGGTGCACTTAATCTCTTCCACTTTCGGGGTAGGGCTATGTGAATCGCCCTGGGAAACCCTGCTATCAGAGTCATCAAAAAGCAGAAGAGACTGCTGCATGATTGGGGCTTAGATTGCTTGGCTGATTTGCAAGGGGGTGAGGTGAAAGACTGATGACCATGGGCTGCAGGTGCCAACTCTGATCTTTCAGCAGGAGACTGGGTGGGAGACAATGTGAAGGAACTGGAGGCACTGTCAGCCACCCAATCTACTATCGCCTGTACTTGTTCTGGCCTCACCATTCGTAGAGCCGCATTAAAAACATAGAAAAAACATAGAATGTGTCGGCAGATAAGAACCATTTGGCTCATCTAGTCTGCCCAATATACTGAATACTATGGATAGCCCCCGGCCCTATCTTATATGAAGGATGGCCTTGTGCCTATCCCATGCATGCTTAAACCCCTTCACTGTATTTGCAGCTACCACTTCTGCAGGAAGGCTATTCCATGCATCCACTACTCTCTCAGTAAAGTAATACTTCCTTATATTACTTTTAAACCTTTGCCCCTCTAATTTAAAACTGTGTCCTCTTGTGGTAGTTTTTCTTCTTTTAAATATGCTCTCTTCCTTTACCGAGTTGATTCCCTTTATGTATTTAAAAGTTTCTATCATATCCCCTCTGTCTCTTCTTTCTTCCAAGCTATACATATTAAGGTCCTTTAACCTTTCCTGGTAAGTTTTATCCTGCAATCCATGTACTAGTTTAGTAGCTCTTCTCTGAACTCTCTCTAGAGTATCTATATCCTTCTGGAGATATGGCCTCCAGTACTGCGCACAATACTCCAAGTGAGGTCTCACCAGTGTTCTGTACAGCGGCATAAGCACTTCACTCTTTCTACTGCTTATACCTCTCCCTATACATCCAAGCATTCTGCTGGCATTTCGTGCTGCTCTATTACATTGTCTTCCCACCTTTAAGTCTTCTGAAATAATTACTCCTAAATCCCTTTCCTCAGATACTGAGGTCAGGACTGTGTCAAATATTCTATATTCTGCCCTTGGGTTTTTACGCCCCAGGTGCATTATCTTGCACTTATCCACATTAAATTTCAGTTTCCAGAGTTCTGACCATTCTTCTAGTTTTCCTAAATCCTTTTCCATTTGGCGTTTCCCTCCAGGAACATCAACCCTGTTACCTATCTTTGTGTCATCAGCAAAAAGACAAACCTTACCAGCGAGGCCTTTTGCAATATCACTTATGAAGATATTAAACAAAATCGGTCCCAGTACAGATCCCTGTGGAACCCAATTGGTAACATGACCTTGTTTTGAATGTTCTCCATTGACTACCACCCTCTGTTGTCTGTCACTCAGCCACTGCCTAATCCACTCAACAATATGGGAGTCCATGCTCAATGACTGCAGTTTATTGATACGTCTTCTATGTGGGACAGTGTCAAAAGCCTTACTAAAATCTAGATATGCGATGTCTACTGCACCTCCACCGTCTATTATTTTATTCACCCAGTCAAAAAAATCTATAAGATTTGTTTGACATGATCTCCCTGAAGTAAACCCATGTTGTTTTTCATCTTGCAATCCATGGGATTTTAGATGTTCCACAATCCTATCCTTTAATAGGGTTTCCATTAATTTGCCTACTATTGATGTCAGACTCACTGGTCTATAGTTGCTCGATTCCTCCCTACTACCTTTCTTGTGAATGGGCACGACATTAGCCAATTTCCAATCTTCCGGGACGACTCCTGTTACTAATGATTGGTTAAATAAATCTGTTAACGGTTTTGCCAGCTCACCAAAACCGTTAACAGATTTATTTAACCAATCATTAGTAACAGGAGTCGTCCCGGAAGATTGGAAATTGGCTTTAGGTCCGAGTCCGACCAAATAATGCTGAAGGTTCTGTCGCCTACTCGCACCTGAGGAAGGTTTTTCACTTGTGCGTGTAGATCGCACAGATCGACCACGTCCTCTCCCTGCAACACTAGCTCCACCAACACCAGCAGCACCACAATCGGGGCCACATCCCTTATTTGATGCTCTCCTCATTCTTTGCGTTCACCAACCAAACTAACAGATGGTTTATGTCAGGCGACAATGTAACCGCCAATAGTCAACAATTAAGTTCACTGACAGTAAGGCAGTGCCGGTGTCATAAAGAGAAAAAATTTCTTGAGGTCACACAACATTGTGACAGGCAAACTTTATACAATTACTTAATGGCCACAAAAAATGTTAACCAACAATGTAACAACAGTATTGACTGGTTGTATTGGACTGTCACAAATGCAGCAAAGGCCCCACATGTAGTGCCTTGCACAAAATGTTTTTTTTTTTTAAACCAGAATATAACTGCAGTATTTAAAGCTTGTATTGGACTGTCACAAATGTAGCAAAGGCCCCAAATGTAGTGTATTGCACACAATGTTTTTTTTTTTCAAACAAGAATATAACAGCAGTATTTAAAGCTTGTATTGGACTGTCACAAATGCAGTAAAGGCTGCAAATCTAGTGTATTGCACAAAATGGGTGTTTTTTAAAACCAGAATATAACAGCGGTATTTAGCGCTTGTATTGGACGGTCACAAATGCAGCAAAGGCCCCACATGTAGTGCCTTGCTCAAAATGGGTGTTTTTTTTAAACCAGAATATAACTGCAGTATTTAAAGCTTGTATTGGACTGTCACAAATGTAGCAAAGGCCCCAAATGTAGTGTATTGCACACAATGTTTTTTTTTTTCAAACAAGAATATAACAGCAGTATTTAAAGCTTCTATTGGACTGTCACAAATGCAGCAAAGGCTGCAAATCTAGTGTATTGCACAAAATGGGTGTTTTATAAAACCAGAATATAACAGCGGTATTTAGCGCTTGTATTGGACGGTCACAAATGCAGCAAAGGCCCCAAATGTAGTGTATTGCACAAAATGGGTGTTTTAAAAAACCAGAATATAACTGCAGTATTTAACCCCTTAAGGACTTAGGGCGTACCGGTACGCCCTGTTTCCCGAGTCCTTAAGGACTCAGGGCATACTGGTACGTCCTAAGTATAAATTGCGATTTCGGCGCGGCGGGGGTTAATCGCAACAGGATGTCCACTGAAATCATTCAGCAGGCATCCTGTCACAGCGACGGGGGGGGGGGTCCCGTGACCCCCCCCCCGTGTCGGCGATCGCCGCAAACCGCAGGTCAATTCAGACCTGCGGTTTGCGGCTTTTACCTTATCCGGCGGTTGCGGGCGGCGGTGCCATCGGGTCCCCATGCGGCTGTGGGGGGGACCCGATGGCATGGAAGGCAGCGCAATGTCTAAGGAAGGCATCGCGCTGCCTTTCGGTGAAGAGCCTGTGAGATCCAGCCCCCTGGATCTCACATGCCCGAAAGCTGTATGAGTAATACACACAGTATTACTCATACAGCCAATGCATTCCAATACAGAAGTATTGGAATGCATTGTAAAAGGGATTAGACCCCCAAAAGTTGAAGTCCCAAAGTGGGACAGAAAAGAAAGTAAAAAAAAGTTTTAAAAAATTACGTTTCCCCCCAAAAAATTAAAAGTTTCAAGTAAAAATAAACAAAAACGTAATTTTCCCCAAATAAAGTAAAAAAAAATTGGTAATAAATAGGGGAAAAATAAAAGTAGACATATTAGGTATCGCCGCGTCTGTATCGACTGGCTCCTTAAACATATCATATGACCTAACCCCTCAGATGAACACCGTAAAAAATACCTTACATCACATTGTTACCTTACATCACAAAAAGTACAACAGCAAGCGATCAAAAAGGCGTTTTCCCACCAAAATAGTACCAATCTAACCGTCACCTCATCCCGCAAATAATGAGCCCCTACCTGAGACAATCGCCCAAAAAATAAAAAAACTATGGCTCAGAATATGTAGACACTAAAACATAATTTTTTTTGTTTCAAAAATTATATTATTGTGTAAAACTTACATAAATAAAAAAAAAGTATACATATTAGGTATCGCCACGTCCGTATCGACCGGCTCTATAAAAATATCATCTGACCTAACCCCTCAGATAAACACCGTAAAAAATAAAAAATAAAAACTGTGCTAAATAAACCATTTTTTGTCACCTTACATCACAAAAAGTGTAATAGCAAGCGATCAAAAAGTCATATGCACCCCAAAATAGTGCCAATCAAACCGTCATCTCATTCCGCAAAAAATGAGACCCTACCTAAGATAATCGCCCAAAACTGAAAAAACTATGGCTCTCAGAATATGGAGACACTAAAACATGATTATTATTTTTTGTTTCAAAAATGATATTATTGTGTAAAACTTACATAAATAAAAAAAATGTAAACATATTAGGTATCGACGCGTCCGTATCGAGCGGCTCTATAAAAATATCACATGATTTAACCTGTCAGATGAATGTTGTAAATAACAAAAAATAAAAACTGTGCCAAAACAGCTATTTCTTATTACCTTGCCTCACAAAAAGTGTAATATAGAGCAACCAAAAATCATATGTACCGTAAACTAGTACTAACAAAACTGCCACCCTATCCCGTAGTTTCTAAAATGAGGTCACTTTTTTGGAGTTTGTATTCTAGGGGTGCATCATGGGGGCTTCAAATGGGACATGGTGTAAAAAAAAACAGTCCAGCAAAATCTGCCTTCCAAAAACCGTATGGCATTCCTTTCCTTCTGCGCCCTGCCGTGTGCCCATACAGCGGTTTACGACCACATATGGGGTGTTTCTCTAAACTACAGAATCAGGGCCATAAATATTGAGTTTTGTTTGGCTGTTAACCCTTGCTTTGTTACTGGGAAAAATGGATTAAAATTGAAAATTTGCCCAAAAATTGAAATTCTGAAATTTCATCTCCATTTTCCAATTACTCTTGTGGAACACCTAAAGGGTTAACGACGTTTGTAAAATCAGTTTTGAATACCTTGAGGGGTGTAGTTTCTTAGATGGGGTCACTTTTATGGAGTTTCTACTCTAGGGGTGCATCAGGGGGGCTTCAAATGGGACATGGCATTCCTTTCCTTCTGCGCCCTTCCTTGTGCCCGTACAGCGGTTTACGACCACATATGGGGTGTTTCTGTAAACTACAGAATCAGGGCCATAAATATTGAGTTTGGTTTGGCCCTTAACCTTGCTTTGTAACTGGAAAAAAATATTAAAATGGAAAATCTGCCAAAAAAGTGAAATTTTGAAATTGTATCTCTATTTTTTGGGTGGTTTCTATTATGTAAGCCTCGCAAAATGACTTCAGACCTGAACTGGTCCCTAAAAATTGGGTTTTTGAAAATTTCTGAAAAATTTCAAAATTTGCTTTTAAACTTCTAAGCCTTGTAACATCCCCAAAAAATAAAATATCATTCCCAAAATGATCCAAACATGAAGTAGACATATGGGGAATGTAAAGTAATAACTATTTTTGGAGGTATTACTATGTATTTTAAAAGTAGAGAAATTGAAACTTGGAAATTTGCAATTGTTTACAAATTTTTGGTAAATTTGGTATTTTTTTATAAATAAAAATGAATTTTTTGACTTCATTTTACCAGTGTCATGGAGTACAATATGTGACGAAAAAACAATCTCAGAATGGCCTGGATAAGTCAAAGCGTTTTAAAGTTATCAGCACTTAAAGTGACACTGGTCAGATTTGCAAAAAATGGCCAAGTCCTTACGGTGAAATAGGGCTGAGAGCTTAAGGGGTTAAAGCTTGTATTGGACTGTCACAAATGCAGCAAAGGCCGCAAAGGTACTTTATGGAAAAAAAATATGATTTTTTCAACCACAATTAAACTGATGGATTTAAATGATTTTCTATCACAAATGCAGTGCAGGGTGCAAATGTACTATTTAGCAAAAAAATAATATTTGTCCCCCACAGAATCTAACAGATGGATTTACTTGGATTGTACTTTACAGAATAAAAAGGGAATATGTTATCCCCTGGGTCCCTGAACTCCCTGAAGACAGATTCCCTATATTATTTTCCCTTCCCCTGGCACATATGCAGTGCAGATGCACTGAACTTGCACAAAATGGTCACCGACACCCACCTAACTTACAGATGGATAAAACTTATTTTTCTGTGTCACTGGGCTCAGGGCAGGGTACAAAAATGTTGCACTGCACCCACAAAACAAAATCGCAGTAGATCGCAGAGTTAATAACAAGTTGTGATGTGATATCAGATAGATTATTTCTTTCCTATTCTCTCCCTCACAGCAGCAGCATCCTATCCCTACACTAGTAAGAGCAGAGTGATGTGCGGCGCTACGTGACTCCAGCTTATATAGAGGCTGGGTCGCATGCTGCACTGGCCAATCACAGTCATGCCATTAGTAGGCATGGCTGTGATGGCTTCTAAGGGCACACTATTTAAACGCTTGTTTACTGGCTGCCTTTAAAAAAGCGCCATTAAATCGCCGAGCACCGAACTCGAACCCAAACTTTTAATGAAAAGTTTGGGTTCCGGTCCGGGTTCCAAAATCCCTAAAGTTCGGTACGAACCCAAACTTTACAGTTCAGGTTCGCTCAACCCTACTAATTTGTGCTTATTGCCAAGACCTCGCAAGTAAGCTTTCAGGCCTATTTGGACTTATATGGTTAGGAACGGTCAGTACTTTCAACCTCACAAGACGCCCACACGGGAAGGGAAGATCTTCAATGTAGCAAAGAAATCCCAGCTGGTGCTGATTCTTCAATTCTTGTATCCTTTATTTCATCTTGGTAACAATGTAACAATGGACATTGTTACTAAGATGAAATAAAAGATACATGAATTGAAGAATAAGCGCCCGCTGGGATTTCTTTGCTATACTTGGACTTATAGGCTTACCTTACCGTATCTTTATTACATTATGGACTTTGAAGTACTCCGTTCAGATTTCAATGGACTATGAATCCACAAGGTTTCTTGAAGTTTTTATTTAGTTGTTTTTCCTACATTCTATTTGTATATCAGGTGATTAATACTTCATAGGTCATCTTTTATGGCTATATATTTAGAGATGGTATGTCTGGATGAAACAATCCTGGCAAGATGATGTATGTATTATTTCTGCATGAGAAGACCTTGTTGAAGTGATTTCACCTATGTACTTATTCTCTTGGCTTTATTTAATAAAAGATAATTTATAATTTATTATATAAAAAATGCTCGCTCCACCCCTTGATAAATAACTTGAGGGGTGTACCTTCCAAAATAAGGTCACTGATTGGGCGTTTTCCCTGTACAGGTACTTTAGGTTCTCTGCAAATGTGATTTAGCGCAGGAACATTTTATTTGAAGAAAATAAATTTTTAATTGAAAGCTCTCTAAATTGTATGAAACACCTGTTGGGTCAAAGCGCTCAATGCAATCTTTGAGGGATGTAGTTTAGGGTCACTTTTGGAGTCTTTCTACTGTAGGGGTACCTATGGATCTATTCAAATGCGACATGATACCCAAAAAACATTCCAGCAAAATCTGTCCTCAAAAGCTAAAATGGCAAAATGGTGCTCCTTCTCTTCTGAGCCCTGCTGTGTATCATACGGCAATTTACAACCGCATTTGGTATGTTTATGTAAACTGCAGAATTAGGCCTCATGCACACGACCGTTTTTTTTTGCGGTCCGCAAAACGGATTTCCGTTGTTCCGTGACCTGTGACCGTTTTTTCTTCCGTGGGTCTTCCTTGATTTTTGGAGGATCCACGGACATGAAAAGTGAAAAAAAAAACTAAGTCAAGTTTGCATTGAAAATGATAGGAAAAACGGACACGGATCACGGACACGGATCACGGACACGGATGACTATCTTGTGTGCATCCGTGATTTTTCACGGACCCATTGACTTGAATGGGTCCGTGAACCGTTGTCAGTGAAAAAAATAGGACAGGTCATATTTTTTTCACGGACTGGAAAAACGGATCACGGACGCGGAAGCCAAACGGTGCATTTTCCGATTTTTCCACGGACCCATTGAAAGTCAATGGGTCCGCGAAAAAAACGGAACAACGGCCGCGGATGCACACAACGGTCGTGTGCATGAGGCCTCAGGGTAATAAATATTAAGGTTTGTTTTGCTATTAACTATAGATGATCAAAGTTTTCTAAAATTCGATTCGGATTGTACAAAAAAATTTGCTTTGTGACAAACTACTTTGTCACAAAGCACATTTCTTTGTACTGGTGCAATGACAGGGAATGGTGATTGCCCTGTCCCCCATTATTGGACCCCTCAGATGCCGTGTTTAACGCTGATCGTGGCATCTGTGATCCATGTAAAAACATTTTTGTTCTGCATTGAAACAGGGGTTAAACCCTGAAAAGTTGAAATCCCACAGTGGGAAGTTTCAAGTAAAAAAAACGCCTTTCATCTCATAAAATCATCTACAATAAAAAAATTAAAATAAAAAACAGACATAACGACGGCTCTATAAAAATATCACATGACCTACCCCCTTAGGTGAATTCCGTCAAAAGATTAAAATTAAGATAAAAAATTAAGCCAAAATATCAATTTTTTGTGACCTTGCTTCACAAAAGAAGAAATGGATAACTGCATCACTCACTGTCTTCAAAATATATGGAGATTTATTCACTAACCGTGCAACGTTTCGACTTCACAGAGTCTTTCTCAAGCATTAAGAAAGACTTGAAACAGACTCTGTGAAGTCGAAACGTCGCACGGCTGGTGAATAAATCTCCATATGTTTTGAAGACAGTGAGTGCTGTGGTTATCCATTCTTTCTACAGTACGACAGGGACCCGTCGGGTTTGGACCCTACACTGCTGGCACCGCCACCGTTGGAAATATCTTTGGTGAAATTCTGTGAGTAGTGCTGTCTCTCTATCACCATATAGCTATTGACTTGCCTCACAAAAGGCATAATAGCAAGCGATCAAAAAGTTGTATGCACCCCAAAATGGTACCAATGAGACCATCGCCACATCCCACAAAAAACGAGCCCCCACATAAGGCAATTTCCATAAAAATAGAAAATGGCAACACAAAAAAGTTCGTTTTTTTTCAAAAATGCTTTTACTTTATAAAATTTAACCAAAAAAAATGCATATTAGGTATCACCGCATCCGTAATAAATGGCTCTATAAAAAAGTCATATGATCTACCCCGTCTGATGAATGCTGTTAAAAAAAAAAAACTGTGCCAAAATGGCCATTTTTTGTCACCTTGCCCCAAAAAATGGAATATTGAATGATCAAAAAATCATATGTACCCAAGGATGGTACCAATAAAAACATTGGCTTTTCCTGAAAAAAACGAGCCCCTACATAAGACGATTGAAAATCTTCAAAAAAAGGTGACATTTTGAAATTTCACCTCCATTTTTCTTTAATTGTTATGTGTAACGTTGTTCCGAAGGTGCACTCGGTCCCCCATTAGCCGCAGACCTGCTGCTTAGCTTCAGGAGTGAGGCTCTGTGTTTGACCTCGTTCCCAGGGCGGCTTTGCTAGCTGGGAGGCCCCCTGCTCCTAAGTCTGCCTTGAGCGCCGAGCTGATCACTCGGTGCTCGACTGGTTGGTCTGTAGGTCATGTGACGCTGGCCACGTCACATGGCCCTCACTCCCCACTATAAATACAGGCAGCCTGCTGGTCACAGGTTGCTGTTAATTTAGGTTCCACCTGTGATGTTGTCTCTCCTGGCGTACTTACCTCCTGCTGAATTCCTGACGATCCTTTGCCTGCTCCTTGTGTACTTTGCTGCTCTCCTGGTATTCTGACCCCGGCCTCCTCCTGACGATCCTCTGCTGACTCCTTTGGTACTTCTCGACTCTCCTGGTATTTATGACCCCGGCTTCTCCTGACAATTCTCTGCTTGCTCCATTTGTACTTTGTAGCTTTCCTGGTATTGACTCGGTCCGTTCACGTTCTGTTGTTTGTCTGTCTGTCATCCCTGCACTTATTCCAAGCTAGGGATTGCCGTTCAGTTGTCCCCTGTCATTAGGACTCGCGAGGTAAGTAGGCAGGGCCAGGGGTAAGGGTGGAGCGCAGTGGTCACTTCCCTCCCCCTGTGTGTGTGTGTACGCGACCGTTACAGATTAACAGGCCCAATAACCACTGTATAATTAATCCTCTGGTGACCCTGACTGACCATGTCTCTAATCTGACGCAGATGGTACAGGAGTTAGGGGAAAAACTCAGTTCTTTTGAGTTAGGGCAAGGTTCTTCCACTCCTCAGGCCTCGAGTCCGCATTTTGAGCCCCAGATTAAGCTCCCAGAACCCTTTTCTGGAGACCGGAAGAAGTTTCTCTCTTTTAAGGAGAATTGCAAACTTTACTTCCGTTTGTGCCCCGTGTCCTCTGTCCCAGAGAGTCAACGCGTGGGCATTATCATTTCCCGACTGCAGGGTGATCTCCAGGACTGGGCGTTCTCTTTACCTGCTGGCGCCAGTTGTTTATCTTCTGTGGAGGGGTTCTTTCAGGCCCTGGGTACCCTCTATGATGAACCAGACAGGGCTCTAGTAGCTGAGACGGATCTAAAGGCATTAGTTCAGGGCAATCTACCTGCGGAGGATTATTGCACCCAATTCAGAAGGTGGTGTGTCCCCTCAGGATGGAACGAACAAACCCTGAAGAGTCAGTTCAGGTCAGGTCTGTCTGATAATTTAAAGGATCTTCTGGTCAGTTATCAACTTCCAGAGACCTTAGAGGAGATGATGACCCTTGTTGTCCGACTTGACCGACGGGTTAAAGAGAGACGACAGGAACTACAGTTCTCTTCCCAGATGGTGGTCCAGCCAGAGGCCTATCCCAGAGACAATGCTGAGGTCTCCACTGAGGAACCCATGCAGGTTGGCATGACCCGAGGGAATCTTCGCCGCAGATGTGGAGAATGCTTTTACTGTGGAGATCCTGACCATTGGATCAACCAGTGTCCTAAGAAGGTCCTCTCTGTCAAGTCTCCTAAGGCAAGTCAACCTAAAGACCAGGTACTCCCTGATTTTTCTAAATGTAAGCTTTTGGTACCCATTACGATTTCTCTGGGAGTAGATAAATGGCCGGGTAAGGCCTTTATTGATTCTGGCTCAGCGGCCAGCTTTATTGACTCTGAGTATGCTGTAAGATTGGGTATTCCAATGTTTGCTTTACCAACTCCTATCCATGTCATGGCTATTGATGCTACTCCTCTTATTGGTGGTACGGTGAGCTCAAGTACCTCGGAGATTTCTCTAACCGTGGGTGTGTGCCACTCAGAGAGATGTTCCCTTTTAGTCCTGGAGAACCTACCGGCTGAGGTGGTACTAGGGTTGCCTTGGCTCCGACTACATAACCCCACTATAGATTGGTCCAATGGGGAGTTGGTGAGATGGGGGCCTAAGTGTGACTCGTGCTTGTCTGTGGTACGGGCTGGGGTCTCAGTAAAGTCTGATACTTTACCCACTGTTGTTAGGGAGTATTCTGATGTGTTCTCATCACCAACCCCGGAGGTTCTACCCCCCCCCCCATAGACCTTATGATTGTACTATAGAGCTAGTAGAGGGGGCCAAGTTTCCTAAGGGGCAAATTTATAATCTTTCTAAGCCCGAACGCAAGGCCATGGAAGATTATATTAAGGAGAGCCTTGGTAAAGGGCATATTAGACCTTCTGTCTCTCCTATGGGAGCGGGGGTTTTCTTTGTTAAGAAAAAAGATGGTGGTCTTAGGCCTTGTATCGATTACCGGAGATTAAATAAAATCACTGTCCAGAATAGATACTCCCTCCCATTGATTCTGGATTTATTTAACCAGGTTCTGGGGGCAACCTGGTTTTCCAAAATTGACCTGAAAGAGGCATACAATCTAATCCGAATCAAGGAGGGAGACGAATGGAAGACGGCGTTCAATACTCCGGTAGGACACTTTGAATATCAGGTGATGCATTTTGGACTCAGCAATGCCCCAGCTGTGTTCCAAAACTTCATGAATGACATTCTTAGGGAGTTCTTAGGTAAATTTGTTATTGTCTATCTTGACGACATTTTGATATTCTCTCCTGACTTCGAATCCCATGTGTCTCATGTTAAACAAGTATTAGAGGTGTTGAGGGAGAATCAGCTATCCGCTAAGCAAGAGAAATGTGTCTTTGGTGTACAGGAGATTCTGTTTCTAGGGCATGTTCTGACTCCTCACGCCTTCAAGATGGATCCTGGTAAGGTACTAGCAATTAAGGAATGGGTAAGACCTTCATCCTTAAAGGCCTTACAACGGTTCTTAGGTTTCGCCAATTACTATCGTAAATTTATTATGAATTTTTCCGTAATTGCTAAACCATTGACCGACCTTACTAAGAAAGGGGCGGATTTGGAGAATTGGTCTACTGAGGCCATTTCTTCATTTATAAAATTAAAAAAGGCATTCAGTAGCGCTCCCATTCTGATCCAGCCTGATCAGGAGAAACCTTTTACTGTGGAGGTGGATGCATCCGAGGATGGCGCAGGAGCAGTCCTTTCACAAGGTGCTGCTAGCCTCACTAACCTGAGACCATGTGCCTTCTTCTCCAGGAAATTCTCTCCCACGGAGAGAAACTACGACATAGGGAATAGGGAGCTGCTGGCCATTAAATGGGCATTTGAGGAGTGAAGGCATTTTCTGGAGGGGGCAAGGCATCGGGTAACTGTTGTCACTGACCATAAAAACCTTATGTTTCTCGAGTCTGCTAAGAGGTTGAATCCCTGTCAAGCCAGATGGGCTCTGTTTTTTACTCGTTTTTATTTTTCCATTACGTTCAGGCCGGGAAGTAAAAATGTGAAGGCCGACGCATTATCTCGGAGCTTCCATGCTTTTCAACCTACTGAGGTACCACCTGAATCCATTCTACCAGCAAAAATCTTCAAAGCAGCTCTAACCCAGGATATCTTGCCTCGCATTAGGTCTGAACAACATCTGGCACCGGTATCCACCCCAACAGATAAGTTGTTTGTTCACGTACAATTTCGTCTCCAGCTGTTGGGTGAGTGTCACGATTCTGCCTTTTGTGGACATCCAGGTGTTGAGGGCACTAAGGATCTGGTTTCTAGATCTTATTGGTGGCCCACTCTAAGTCCTACGTGTCAGCCTGTGAGGTTTGTGCCAGGTCCAAGACACCTAGGACTCGCCCTGCTGGTAACCTACGACCCCTACCCATTCCCAGTAGACCCTGGTCCCATATCTCGATGGACTTTATAACTGACCTACCGCCGGCGGAGGGTAAGACTGTAGTTTGGGTAGTGGTCGATAGGTTTAGCAAGATGGTCCATTTCATTCCCCTGTCTAAACTCCCGAATGCCAAAACCCTGGCATCTATTTTTGAGAAAGAAATTGTTCGATTGCATGGTATCCCGGAAAATATTGTTTCTGACAGGGGTGTGCAGTTTGTGTCCAAATTCTGGAGGGCCTTCTGACAAAAATGTAAAATTTCATAGTCTTTTTCTTCTGCCTACCACCCTGAGAGTAATGGGCAGACTGAACGCCTTAATCAGTCTGTGGAACAATTCTTGAGGTTGTATGTTGCTGATGACCAGCAATTATGGGTGAAATTTCTTCCATTGGCTGAATTTGCTTTGAATAACCGTGTCAATTCTTCTGCTGGGGTTTCACCTTTCTTTTGTAACCATGGTTTCCATCCCCATTTTCATTCTGGGTCATCCGTCTCCTCCTCTAACCCTGAGGCGGATAGGCTCTCCTCTGAACTGTGCACAGTTTGGGCCCGGGTTCAATCGAACTTAGAAAAGGCTCAAAGTTCTCAGAAACTCAAGGCCGATAGGAGACATTCAAGGGGGGTGAATTTTCAGATTGGGGATAAGGTATGGTTGTCCTCCAAGAATCTCTCTCTTAAGGTAGATTCTAAAAAGTTTTCTCCTCGTTTTATTTGACCATATAAGATCACGGAGGTGATTAACCCGGTATCATTTAGGTTGGAGCTGCCCGAGTCATTCCACATTCATAATATCTTCCATAAATCTCTGCTTAAAAAATATTTTGAACCGGTAGTACCATAAAAAGCCTCGCCTATGCCGGTTCTTGTTAATGATGCTGTCGAGTATGTGGGATCTAAAATAGTGGATGTCAGGAAGGTGCGTAATACCTTGCAGTACCTGATTCACTGGAAGGGGTATGGACCTGAAGAGAGATCTTGGGTACCTGCCAGGGAGGTTCATGCTCCTAGACTTGTTCGAAAATTTCATTTAGAACACCCTGAAAGGCCATCACCTGAAGTCTTGGGTCCGGTGGCCCCTCGTAAAAGGGGGGGTACTGTAACGGGGTTCCGAAGGTGCACTCGGTCCCCCATTAGCCGCAGATCTGCTGCTTAGCTTCAGGAGCGAGGCTCTGTGTTTGACCTCATTCCCAGGGCGGCTTTGCTAGCTGGGAGACCCCCTGCGCCTAAGTTTGCCTTTAGCGCCGAGCTGATCACTCGGTGCTCGACTGGTTGGCCTGTCGGTCATGTGACGCTGGCCACGTCACATGACCGTCACTCCTCACTATAAATACAGGCAGCCTGCTGGCCACAGGTTGCCTGTTAATTTAGGTTCCACCTGTGATGTTGTCTTTTCTGGCGTAGTTACCTCCTGCTGAATTTCTGACGATCCTCTGCCTGCTCCTTGTGTACTTTGCTGCTCTCCTGGTATTCTGAACCCTGCCTCCTCGTCCTGACGATCCTCTGCTGACTCCTTTGGTACTTCTCGACTCTCCTGGTATTTATGACCCCGGCTTCTCCTGACAATTCTCTGCTTGCTCCATTTGTACTTTGTAGCTTTCCTAGTATTGACTCGGTCCGTTCACGTTCTGTTGTTTGTCTGTCTGTCATCCCTGCACTTATTCCAAGCTAGGGATTGCCGTCCAGTTGTCCCCTGTCATTAGGACTCGCGAGGCAAGTAGGCAGGGCCAGGGGTAAGGGTGGAGCGCAGTGGTCACTTCCCTCCCCCTGTGTGTGTGTGTACGCGACCGTTACATTATGGAACACCTAAAGGGTTAACCAAGTTTGTAAAATCAGTTTTGAATAATTTGAGGGGAGAATATTCTAAAATATTATGTAGTATGAGACTGGCACTCCCTCGCATGGAAATAGAGCAATAGCAATAGTGTTGTTACACAATATTTAATTGGCAAAATATATTAAATACAACATCACAATACAATATTAAAATAACAATTGCTGCAGCAGAGACAAAATCAGTCCCTAAAAATACCTAAAATCTAAAACTTCAATAAAAACTCGAAAAAAAAGTCCAAAAAGAAGGGGACCATACGTCCTGAATGTGCAAAAAATATCGCAAGCCAAAAGTGTCAGTCTATTCCTTATAATAGTATTGGCATTCCTTTCTTGTATGCAATATAACATGCAAAATCCATGCAAGCCACCTTTTCAAATATTCGGAATTGTCCGATATAAATATTCAATAAAGTATCTAATCGGACACCAAGTTGTTACTCACAGGTGAATGTCGATTATCCTGCAGTCCCAATATTCAATCCTTTTGATTTTTACTCACGGTATTTATTCACAAGGTTCTCAGTGTTTCCGGTTATACGATCAGGGTGTAATATCGCGAGAGGTGAACTTAAACTTGTACTGACCAGTTTGAATGGCTGAAAATCCGGGTCTTTATCTTTGGAGCGCTCCAATTTCTTTGTGTATCTCCGGATATTAGTAGCCGAACTTCCAGTAGGGGTCACTTGTTGGGGATGTCTTTGAAAAGCACCAAACGCATTTCGGGGATCTCCTTTCCCCTTCCTCAGTGGTGAGGAAGGGGAAAGGAGATCCCCGAAACGCGTTTGGTGCTTTTCAAAGACATCCCCAACAAGTGACCCCCAAAGAAATTGGAGCGCTCCAAAGATAAAGACCCGGATTTTCAGCCATTCAAACTGGTCAGTACAAGTTTAAGTTCACCTCTCGCGATATTACACCCTGATCGTATAACCGGATCTGAGATTTGTGGATAACGATCGAGAGAGACCAGTGACGAACGAACCAGGTGGGACGCTAAACACTGAGAACCACGTGAATAAATACCGTGAGTAAAAATCAAAAGGATTGAATATTGGGACTGCAGGATAATCGACATTCACCTGTGAGTAACAACTTGGTGTCCGATTGGATACTTTATTGAATATTTATATCGGACAATTCCGACTGTTTGAAAAGGTGCCTTGCATGGATTTTGCATGTTATATTGCATACAAGAAAGGAATGCCAATACTATTATAAGGAATAGACTGACACTTTTGGCTTGCGATATTTTTTGCACATTCAGGACGTATGGTCCCCTTCTCTTTGGACTTTTTTTCAAGTTTTTATTGAAGTTTTAGATTTTGTCTCCGCTGCAGCGATTGTTATTTTAATATTGTATTGTGATGTTGTATTTAATATATTTTGCCAATTAAATATTGTGTAACAACACTATTACTATTGCTCTATTTCCATGCGAGGGAGTGCCAGTCTCATACTACATAATATATACTTTTTATTACGCTTTTGTTGATTTCAGTGAATCAATTTGAGACTAGAGCACCCAATCCAGAATTGTAAGGGGAGTGAGCAGTTTGTCTATACTACTTTTTCCAATATTCTAAAATAGGTTCATTTATGGGTGATTTCCCACAGTCCCACAAAATGACTTCATAACTGAATTAGTTTGAATTGAATTTTTTCAAATTTTCTGTATATTTGGGATTTTCTTTTTTAATTAAAGGTAAAACATATTGACTCAAATTTACCACTAACATTACGTACAATATCAGAATCGCTTGGGTAAGTAAAAGCGTTCGAGAGTTATTACCACTTACCGTAAAGGGAAACATGTCAGATTTGCAAAATGTGGCTTGGTCCTTTATAGTGAAAACTGGCTGGGTGTTGAAGGGGTCAATTAATTACTCATTAAATTTCTTTCTGTCCTACCAGTTTAAAGGGGTAGAATTACACAGGAAATAATGAAATAGTGAGATTGTTTGTTATTGATCCTGTTCCAGAGATTATTGGTTTACAGGGTGGATAAGATAGTAATTTGTGATTATGTGTTAAGTAAAATAGTAAAAATGGGTTTGATAATAATTTTTTGTTTAGTTTTTGGTGATTATTTTAGTTGAGTAGGCTTTCATGAGTTGATCTGTTATTGTATCTTGGTTCATTAACCATCCTTCTTCCCAAATCACCTGCTTTCACAATAATACCTTAAGGCCCTTTAAACTGGCAGGCAAAGATAAGCGCAAGGGTAGAACTGCATTTACCTGCAGCAGTCTTCCCCTCTGTATTGGCATGAGCGCTTGTTCCCATACAGATTCTTTTTTTGCCAGCAGCAGATCCCTGTTTACACAGAAAGATCTGTTGCCAGCAAACAATGATTCTATGTGTCACATAAGGATGTGTTCACCTCATGAATGAGTGTTTGCTCATTCACAGTTTTATTGGCAGCATAATTACATGGGGCAATTATCTGAAACTAGCATTCGTGACAGAACTCCTTTCCTCAATCCTCAGCAGGTGTAACTTGTGAAGCTTGTTAATAAGTGGGACCCACTACCTACCTCTAGAACAGGGCCCCAAAAGTGCACAAGAGCATACCGAGCATATGTAGCGTGCTCTTCATTCACTTCTATGAGGTTCCAAATATTGCCACG
Organism: Bufo bufo; assembly: GCF_905171765.1. Taxonomy (NCBI): domain Eukaryota; kingdom Metazoa; phylum Chordata; class Amphibia; order Anura; family Bufonidae; genus Bufo; species Bufo bufo. The sequence continues at coordinate 235,059,871 of NC_053393.1, forward strand.
CAGGCGAGCTTGGCTATCTTTGGAAGTTCCATAGAAATGAATGGAAAGCACACCGTGCAAGCATGGCCACTGCTCCATTCACCTCTATGGGACTACTGGATATAGGCAAACCAGTGCTCGGCTATTTTCTAAACTCCCATGGAATTTAGAATTGAGGGAGGCCGTGCATGTGAAGCTGTTATCCGTTCACTTCAGGGAAACTGTTTAGAGATAGGTGCTGCTCCCAAAAGTGTGACCCGCGCCTAGCGATATGCCACCAATATCTGAGGTACTGTATGACAACCCCTTTAATAAAGATAAATTATAACAGTGAAGAATTGGAGCTAATCTGCACTAACCCATCATGTCAACTACACAGTGGAGGAAGCTTTTTTCTTCCCCCTCTATTTCACCCTGACACGTACAACTGATCAGTGGAGTGTTGGGTATTGGATCTGCACTAATTTGTTTTGGATCAAATTTGTCCGAATCATATGTGATTTGATTCAGACCCAAATCAATTCTACCAGAATTAATTGTTTCAAGTTGCATGAAAATCATCGCTTTTCTCTTCTAAAAATTCTGTAGCATTAATTCAGTAGGAAACTGATTCTATGGAAACAGAATTTTTGGGAAAATTAGGGTCAAATTTTTATTTTGTAAAATTTACTCGCTCATCTCTAATCCCCACCAATCAGATATCGATAACACATCCTGAGGATCCATAAAGAAAGGAGTGGCAATCATTGGCTGTAGCTCCATTTCCCCTGAGGACGCCACTGTTAGCGGTGAAACATGTTGGGGGAGCTGCGAACATAGTTTTTTAATAGAAGTGACCAAATGAGTGAATAGAGCGGTGGGGTGAACTGCAGACACCCAGGCCACCTATGGAAATAACTGAATGAGAAAGGAAAGACAGATAATTATAAAGATCAGGTTTAGCAGGATAGAAAAGAGCTAAGAATTACCTCATACAATCTGTTATGAAATAATAACGTGCTGAAACAACAGTGTAATAAAGGCTGGCAACTCAGCTACTACATTAGTAGCCACTTATGGCATGACTTATCACAAAGTAACTTTATGATTTACAGTACAGACCAAAAGTTTGGACACACCTTCTCATTCAAAGATTTCAGGGGACTACCTCTTGAAGCTCATCAAGAGAATGCCAAGAGTGTGCAAAGCAGTAATCAAAGCAAAAGGTGGCTACTTTGAAGAACCTAGAATATGACATATTTTCAGTTGTTTCACACTTGTTTGTTATGTATATAATTCCACATGTGTTAATTCATAGTTTTGATGCCTTCAGTGTGAATCTACAATTTTCATAGTCATGAAAATAAAGAAAACTCTTTGAATGAGAAGGTGTGTCCAAACTTTTAGTCTGTACTGTATGATATAGCACAGTGACTAAAGAGGATATGAAGGCAATATCCTTGTTGATCTCTCATAGCAATTAGATATAAGACTATAAAAAGAAAAAATATTCAAATGGTCATCTTCATCTTTTAATATAGTTAGTAATTTGGGTAATATAATGTTTTGGTTTTAATAAATATACATTAAATGTTATGTTTTATAACAAATATGAAAAAATGACCTTTAACGGGAATAAGATAGCCTTCGGCTTTTGGGTTCGGTAAGTTAACAGAAGGTATTCACTTTATTCAATTTCACTGCACTGCACACATATACATGGCAAAAAATTACACCATTCTGGAATGCAGATGATATGTAACTGTATCACTAAAATAAGAGTAACTGTGAATGTGTGTGCACGTGTGATGCTCACGGCGATTACACCTACAGTCTCCCTGTTGTCTCCCTACAGTATACAAAAACTCTCCCTAAAATCTCCCTGCCATTTCCCTCTTAAAACTGTTTTCAGCAACACTGCCCCAGCGCATGAGCGCTTGCCACGTCTCTCCCTATGCCCAGCTCATAGGGTTTTATAGGGCTGTGATATCACAGAGGATGGCTATCTGTGGATTGGCTGTCTGCACGGCATTATGGGTGGTCTCCATTTCCTGGGCTTCATACTTTCAATTTGTAACACATGCAGTGGCAGCCATTTTAAGAAAAACTGATTTGTTACCATGAAGCGAGAGGAAATGACATAAGTTACCGGGATTTTGCTATGAGTTTTTTTCCATGCAACAAGTACAATTGAAGCAGTTAAAAAACATTTTGCTCCATCTGAACTTGTTATGTGTCTAAAAACCTCATCACAGAACTTTGGCAGTTTAGTTTCGAATTTTGTGCAGTTTTTGCCATTCTGTTCCCTGCTACATTGTCCAAACCTCTACGAGTACAGGCAATCTAGAAGGTCATTTGTGAATTCATCCATAAGAAACAGTCAGCTCTAACTTGTCTTCTACTAGACTTTGGGGCCCAGGCAGAAATCCCAACTAAAAATATTTAATAGAAAATATTAGCTTGCCTATAGATTTATAATACTATAGTAATAAAATGACAACAAACTACCACTAAAGGAAAGAAAGATCCATAGATACAAAGCTTGACGTCAATCCTTTTAAAATTTATATCTTGCTCCTAGACACAAGGATAGACAATGTACTTCACTTAATTGCTGTGTAATTGTGTATATCTAGGATAAAAGAATTACCTCATTCTGACAAAAGCACTTTACATGATACCCAAGTGATTGGTAAATTAAATAAAATTTGAGAAGCGTGATTCCTACCACAAAGTTTTTGACCCTATGATATTTCAAAGAGTAAAATCAATGCAATATTTCATTAGTATTGAATGACTTCAGATCCAAGTATATCATGAAAATCATATCTGGTGAAGAGGGCAACAAAACCATGTGTTAGGAAAGTATGTAAGTAAATGAGTTTCAAGTTACTGGCCATCTGGGGAGTACATAGAAATCATTGGGCCCCATAGAAAGAATCTGAATTGGGGCCCCCCGTGCCCCATGCATAGCCCTTCTCACTACCTATTCCTGGCCCCTCCATTTACCTGCCCCGGCCCCTCCCCTTGCTCCATGAACTGTGCTTGCTGCTGTGTGTTATATAGTGTGCCATAAGGGCCAGATTGAGATTACAAAACAGTCCCAGCACACAAACCTCACCAGCCCACATACGATATTGCATAAAAATGCACAATGCAGACTGTGGAGGAGAATTTTGCTTTACTTGTTCATGCCCCTATGTAAACCATCAATACAAGAAAATAAATAAAAGTTAAACACAAAAATGCTTAATGACATAGTCTGGGACATTTGTTACAGTTTGAAAAAGCAACACATACCATGATAAAACTCAAAAGACCTTCCCAGCAGCATCTGATACCACTATGCAGCCGAAAATACCTCAGAGCATCTGATACCACCTGATACCAGTGTGCATCCCAAAATACTTCTCCAACTTTACCATATAAATACCACATAGCGGCACAAAATATCTACCCAACAGCACCAAATAAATACCACCATAAAGTAAAAAATGTCCACCATTAATGTCCCTGACAATCTCATTCCCCATTCACAGCAGCATTGCCCCCATTTAAATGTCTCACCTCTGTTTGGGACTTGGAGGGATATATCCTTCTAGTAGAAGATAGAATGGATAATAAAAGGAGGTATGACATCACAGGCCACATGGTAAGAGGTATAATAAGTGCACTGTACAGATACGGTATATAGTATATACAGAGGTGTTCTGACATAGAAGAAGGGTTCTCACATAACCCTGAGAGGAAGTAGGGGGGGGGGGGGCTTGCCCTGATTGGCTCCTAGGCTGACAGCCTGAATGAGCTATTCAGTAAAGAAAAAGGCAGGAAGGTGCCCTAGCAGAACAAGCAGAACACTATTCTGTGCTGGGTTGTGTGTGACGGCCTCTGCCAGGAAAATGATCAAAGTGAGTCAGGGACAATGAAAATCAATCAGGGACAGTCAGAAATCCAGGGCTGGCGTCAGCACCCGGCACACCAGGGCAAGTTTCATGGCCCACTGCTCCTGGGGGCCCACTGTTCCCGCTCACTCCTGCAGCTGTATCCTTTATTAAAACTGCCTGTTCGGAATTCTAGGGCAGCTTATCCCAGCAATGCAAACAATTTTTGCGGAGTGCACTGCTGGGATGGGCGGCCCCAGGACTCAGAACAGGGTAGATGGAGTTTCCTACCGGGCTAAAGGACATTCCTGATTTCACCCGCCCATGTGACCAGTGGGGTAGGAGCTGGAAGAGCAGAGAGCTGTGTTCCTGCACGGAGAGAAGCCAGGCTGGTGAGGCCTAGCTGTGTGTGTTTGTCCGTGTGTGTGTGTGTGTGTGTGTGTTTAAGAGGCATTGCTTAGACTCCATACCACAGTTTAGCCAATGCCTAATGGGTTAAAGTTTAGACCACCTTCTGGTGGTAACAAAAGGCTGAAGCATAACTAAAGCTGGAATTCCCTTTAAGTGCCCCCTTAAAGTGGCCACACACATTAGATAGAAGTTGGTTGTCGATCTCACCATCGCACAGGTGTCTATCCATATGTGTGTGTCTGTTCCTGTGTGTGTGTCCGTCCCTGTGTGTATGTGTGTCCCTGTGTTGTATCAGTCCCTATGTGTATTTAACCATCCCAGTGTGTGTGTCTGTCCCTGTGTGCGTGAATCTGTCCCTGTGTGTGTGAATCTGTCCCTGTGTGTGCGTCTGTCCCGCTGTGTGAATCTGTCCTTGTGTTGTATCAGTCCCTGTGTGTATTTAACCATCCCAGTGTGTTTGTTCCTCCCCTGTGTGTGAGTGCCTGTTTCTGTGTGTGTGCGTCTGTCCCTGTGTGTGTGTCTGTCCCGCTGTGTGAATCTGTCCCTGTGTGTGCATCTGTCCCTGTGTGTATGTGTGTCCTCCCCTGTGTGTGAGTGCCTGTTTCTGTGTGTGTGCGTCTGTCAATGTGTGCATTTGACCGTCCCTCTGTGTGTCCCTGTGTGTATGTGTTTGCCCCTGTGTGCAGAGGCGGCTCTTCCATTAGGCCACTTAGGCAGCCGCCTAAGGCCTCGCGCTGGTGGGGGCCTCGCTCTGGCTCCCACCAGCACCTGACACCGCCGCAATTTAATTGTCTGCTGGACCCGTCACCTAAGACACACACACACACTAGTAGTAACTAAGTTAAGACGAGCCGCCGCGGCCAGGCCGCTCGAGCCCCTCTGCTCTCTGCCTCTTTAAGAGAGCAGAGGCTGCTGGCCGGCTCAGAGCGTGCCGCCGCACAGGCACGTCTCTATGCAACAGCGGACACGCCCCCTTCCCTCAGAGCGCTGCGCAGGCAGGGAGAGAAGAAGCGCCATCTCACCTCACCGCCACCGGCTGTGTGCCTGTCTGTTGTCCGGTGACCCGACGCCGACCCAACTGTTCTGGCTGCCGCCAGCGCCGCCCTGAAGACAGTGTCAGTGGTGGTGGACTCACTGGACTGTCTGTCACTGTGGATTGTGGAAGAATTAGAATCCTCCAAGGACCAAGGTGGTCAGGTGTGTGTCCCACTCCCTGTCCTGCTGGCCGCTGTACCCCTCCTCCGAGTCCCCCCTCCCTGGCTGTCGCCTGATCTGATATTAAGAGAGATAATAAGTTGGGGACTGAGAAATGTGCATTGGGGGGGGGGGGGGGGGTAAGATGTTGCTGCAAGGCAAGCCTCATGATGGAGGGAGTCTAGGGGACTGAGAAATGTGCAATGGGGGGGCCTTTCTCAGTCCCCTAAACCCCTCCATGAGGCTTGAGGCTTGCCTGGCAGCACATCTTACCCTCCCCCCCCCCCCAATTGCACATTTCTCAGTCCCCTTCCATGAGGCTTGCCTGGCAGCACAATTACCCGTGCAATTTGGGGGGGGGGGGGGGGGTAGGATGTGTAAGGCTACTTTCACACCTGCGTTCAGGGGTCCGCTCGTGAGCTCCGTCTGAAGGGGCTCACGAGCGGCCCTGAACGCAGCCGTCCAGCCCTAATGCATTCTCAGTGGAGGCGGATCCGCTCAGAATGCATCTGTCTGGCGGCGTTCAGCCTCCGCTCCGCTCACCGAGCGGACACCTGAACGCTGCTTGCAGCGTTCGGGTGTCCGCCTGGCCGTGCGGAGACGAGCGGATCCGTCCAGACTTATAATGGAAGTCAATGGGGATGGATCCGCTTGAAGATGACACAATATGGCTCAATCTTCAAGCGGATCCGTCCCCCATTGACTTTCAATGTAAAGTCTGAACGGATCCGCTCAGGCTACTTTCACACTTAGAAATTTTTCTAAGTTATAATGCAGATGGATCCGTTCTGAACGCTAGTGTGAAAGTAGCCTAAGATGTGTCCCCATTGACTTACATTGTAAGTCTGGACGGATCCGTTTGCCTCCGCACGGCCAGGCGGACACCCGAACGCTGCAAGCAGCGTTCAGGTGTCCGCTCACTGAGCGGCGCGGAGGCTGAACGCTGCCAGACTGATGCATTCTGAGCGGATCCGCCTCCACTGAGAATGCATTAGGGCTGGACGGATGCGTTCGGGGCCGCTTGTGAGCCCCTTCAAACGGAACTCACAAGCGGAGCCCCGAACGCTAGTGTGAAAGTAGCCTAATAGACAGACTAAGGATACTATACCAAGTGTTTTTGTTTGTAGTTAATCTTTATTAGCGCTTGCATATCTTGTGTTCGTGGGGGCCTCATGTTCGAGTTTCGCCTAAGGCCTCACAAAGTCTAGAGCCGCCTCTGCCTGTGTGTGTGTGTGTCTGCCCCTGTGTGTGTGCGCATCTGTCCCTGTGTGTGTGTGTCTGTTCCTGTGTGTATTTGACCGTCCCAGTGTGTGTACCTGTGTGTATGTGTCTTCCCCTGTGTGTGTGTGTGTGTCTGTCCCTGTATGTATTTGACCGTCCCAGTGTGTGTATGTGTCTGTCCCTGTGTGTGTCTGCAGGTAACATTACCACATTATCAGCACTAGTGTTATCTGTGGTTTTACACAGGACTGCAGGTAACACTACTATATTATCTGTACTCAGATAGCCATCACTGTGTTATCTTTGCTGTTACATAGGACTGCAGGGGACATCTACTATATTATCTGTACTCAGAGAGTTATCACTGTGTAAGAGGGCCCACTGAGACGACCCTGCAGAAATCAATCAAGCTTATTAACAGGGAAAGTCTAGGATTACAATGAAGAACTGTGTATCTTGTGTTCAATAGAGAGAAACAGGGCAGCTGACAGACAGGAAGAGAGGAGACAGGACCTGTGGCTGAGCCTCCTATCAAAAGTGCAGTTGCACCTCAAAAGCAGCTACTTGCTACCTGCAAGCAGATACTATCATTTTGTTTCCCCAATATAATGTGGGGTTCAAAATATAATTAAGCAGTATATATATATATATATATATATATATATATATTGTGGGGATTTGCTCTGGTAGACAGGCTAGCGGACGCAGTACAGAGACAACCACACAGTCTTTAACTTAAACAGTTCAGTGTTTTATTCACACATAAGGAAAAACAAAAAGTAACGGTTTGCAGTCTTGACGTTTGTTCACACCATAAAAAGTCCACAGAACAAAATCTTCACCTGGTCAGCAGTTTCTCCACCCGCAGTCCACAGCAGGCTTTAGGGCCTGTTTCCCAGCAGTCATCTCTCAGCCCTTTAGCACAGCACAAGTTCTCAGTTCCCAAACACACAGAGACTGACAGCGCTCCACTGTCAGAGAGGAGTAATCCACACCCCACTGAGACTGCTGGCTGGGTTTGATATAGGCCAGTAAAGACCCAGCCTGGAAAGTGGGGAGAAGCCACCTACCCAGCACTTTGGCTACTCCCAGTAAGAGCCGGCCCGGATCAGCTTTACAGACATACTAACAGCAAACAGTGTCAATCAGCACTAGCTGCCGCTGACACTTAAAAGTACCGGCTCTTACCTCACCGAGGCCAGGAACCTCGGTGACACATACCCTCCATCAATGACGGCCCCTTGCGCCTCCCTACAATATATATATATATATATCTATAGTGGGGATTCGCTCTGGTAGGCAGGGTGAGGTGATGCAGAACAGAGGCACCAAAAACAGTTCTTGATCAAACTGCAGTGTTTTATTTACACAAGCAGGTTTAACAGCTCAGTAACCAACTTCACCTTAGTTGAAAGTCCTGGTGTTCATTCACACCATGCTGCAGTTTCTGCATAAAGAGTCCCAATCCAGACTTGTGTTCCCACTTTGCCAACAGGTCCATGCCAAAGTTTAAGTCCAGGATGTAGTCGACCTGTCTTCCCCAAACAGGTCACAAGCATTCATCCAGGCACAGGCCTCATCAACTTGCTGCCGTCCAGCTGGCTTTTAAGACAGGTCTTGGCAAAGCCCGGACCGGCACCTAAGATCCAGTCCGGTGCTTGACCTCACCTGGCTGTTAATCAGTGCAGCAGCACATACTGGGAGGAAAATACCTTCCCCTCCACACCAGACCTTTTACTGTATCACAATATATATATTAGAAATGAGCAAATCGAAGTTGACAAAGTGGAATTGGCATGCAGCCAATCAGCAGCCAGCCAGCCCATATGATATCACAGCCCTATAAATAGCCTAAGCCATTTTGGATTCTGCCATTTTCCAGTGTGCAGGGACAGACGTCAGCAGGCAATTAGTCAAGGTGTAGGGTAAGGATAGGGATAAAAGGAGAACAGGGTGCAATAGGAGAGTGTACAGCCTGGGTGATAGGAGCGATTCTATTAGGGCTGTTTCACACGAGCGGATGGCGTGCGTGACATCAGCTCCGTGAATGACAGCCAAGACCCGATGCAGACTGCAGAAGCACGGAGCATTAACATGATTGACTTTACTACGAAATCACAGTGAGATAAAGTTGTCACTGTGATTTCGTAGTAAAGAGATCACAGAGAGGCACGGAGCATTATCAATCATGTTAATGCTCCGTGCTTCTGCAGTCTGCATCGGGTCTTGGCTGTCATTCACGGAGCGGATGTCACGCACGGCATCCGCTCGTGTGAAACAGCCCTTACACCTTGCTGCACTAATTGGGGATCCAAACTGCAGTTATACTGCTGTTTTTAGGTTGTTTGCACTATATGATACATCACTAATTCCAGCAAACCTTGCTTGTGATTGGGGTGCAAGTTCTGTGTGATCAGCCATTTACGGGGTGTATTAATAGGAAAGAAACGTACGTCCCATTAGCCGTTCTGCGTTGATGTTACATTGTTTTTTTTTGTGGGGGCTTGTAATAATAGCTGAAAAAAAGAGAAAAATATGTCATAATTGCCGTTTAGAGGTTAAGTTACATTGTACTACAGCCATTTACGGACTGTATTAATAGGATAGATATGTACGTCCTATTAGCCGTCCTGGGTTGATTTTACATTATTTAACTTTTTTTGTGGGGGGTGTATTAATAGGGGGAAGAAAAGGAAAAAATATATGTCATTATTGGCATTCGGCGGTGAAGTTACATTTTACTACAGCCATTTACGTGGTGTATTAAAAGGAAATATACGTACGACCCATTAGCCATTCTGCTGTGAATTGTGATTGTTATATTTCTTTTTTTTGGGTGTTGAAATAGGAAAAATAATATGTCTTAATTGCCGTTCTGCGGGGAAGTTACATTGTACTACAGCCATTTACGGTGTGTATTGAAGGGAAATAAACCTACCGTACTTCCTATTATATATATGTTCTGTGGTGAATTGTGATTGTAATTTTTTTTGGGGGGGAGGAGTTTATCAGAAAAAAGAAAATATGTCTTAATTGCCATTCATTGGTGAAATTACATTGTACTACAGCCCTTTACATGGTGTATTAAAAAGAAATATACTTACGTCCTATTAGTCGTTCTGAGGTGAATTGTGATTGTTATATTTCTGTTTTGGGGGTGTAGTAATAGGAAAAAGAATATGTTTTAATTGCTGTTCTGTGGTGAAGTTACATTGTACTACAGCCTTTTACAGGGTATATTAAAGGGAAATAGACCTACTTGCTATTATCTGTTCTGCGGTGAATTGTGATTGTTCTAAAAAAAAATTGGGGGGGGGAGGTAGTTTATTAATCAGAAAAAAATATACACCCCTCACATTTTTGTAAAATTCTTTATTATATCTTTTCATGGGACAACACTGAAGATATGACACTTTGATACAATGTACAGTAGTCAGTGTACAGCTTGTATAACAATGTAAATTTGGTGTGCCCTTAAAATAACTCAACACACAGCCTTTAATGTCTAAATCACTGGCAACAAAAGTGAGTTCACCCCTAAGTGCAAATGGCCAAATTGTGCCCAATTAGCCATTTTCTCTCCCCGGTGTTATGTGACTCGTTAGTGTTACAAGGTCTCAGATGTAAATGGGGAGCAGATGTGTTAAATTTGGTGTTATCGCTCTCATACTGTCTCATACTGGTCACTGGAAGTTTAACATGGCACCTCATGGCAAAGAACTCTCTGAAGATCTGAAAACAAAAAATGAATTTTAGCTCTACATAAAGATGGCCTAGGCCAGTGATGGTGAGCCTTTTACAGACAGAGTGCCCAAACTGCAACCCAAAACCCACTTATTTATTGCAAAGTACCAACACGGCAATTTAACCTGAATACTACAGTCCAATATAGTGTATCTTCCATGTACTTTATCATTCAGTGCGCTGCCTGTGCCGTTCATAGTGCGCCCTGTGCTGAAGAATGGCAGGAAAAGTCTAAGGCATATTGGTACACCATAGACTTTTTCCAGGGTGTGGGTGCCCACAGAGAGGGCTTTGAGTGCCACCTCTGGCACCCGTGCCATATGTTCGCCACCACTGGCCTAGGCTATAAGAAGATTGCCAACACCCTGAAACTGAGCTGCAGCATGGTGGCCAAAACCATACAGCGGTTTAACAAGACAGGTTCCACTCAGAACAGGCCTTGCCATGGTCGACCAAAGTTTACGTGCTCAGTGTCATATCCATAGATTGTCTTTTCAAAATAGATGCATGAGTGCTGCCAGCATTGCTCAGACCATACACCACACACTACATCAAATTGGTCTGCATCACTGTCGCCTCAAAAGGAAGCCTCTTCTAAAGATGATGCACAAGAAAGCCTGAAAACCATACAAGCAGGCTAAGGGCATGGATTATTGGAACCTAGTCCTGTGGTCTGATGAGACCAAGATAAACTTAATTGGTTCAGATGGTTTCAAGCGTGTGTGGCGGCAACTAGATGAGGAGTACAAACACATGTGTGTTTTGCCTATAGTCAAGCATGGTGGTGAGAGTGTCATGGTTTGGGGCTGCATGAGTGCTGCTGGCTGTGGGAAGCTACAGTTCATTGAGGGAACCATGAATGCCAACATGTACTGTGACATACTGAAGCAGGGCATGGTCCACTCACTTCGGAAAATGGGCTACAGTGCAGTATTCCAACATAATAATGACCCCAAACACACCTCCAAGACGACCACTGCCTTGTTTAAGAAACTGAGGGTAAAGGTGCTGGACTGGCCAAGCATGTCTCCAGACCTAAACCCTATTGAGCATCTTAGGGGCATCCTCAAATGGAAGGTGGAGGAGCCCAAGGTCTCTAACATCCACCAGCTCCATGATGTCATCATGGAGGAGTGGAAGAGGATTCCAGTGGCAACCTGTAAAAACTCTAGTGAACTCCATGCCCAAGAGAGTTAAGGCAGTGCTGGAAAATAATAGTGGGCAAACAAAATATTGACACTTTGGCCATTTTCACTTAGGGGTGTACTCACTTTTGTTGCCAGCGGTTTAGATATTAATGGCTGTGTGTTGAGTTATTTTGAGGGCGCACCAAATTTACACTGTTATACAAGCTGTACACTGACTATTTTACATTGTATCAAAGTATCATATCTTAAGTGTTGTCCCATGAAAATATATAATCAAATATTCACAAAAATATGAGTGGTGTACTCACTTTTGTGAGATACTGTATATGTATCATTTGCTGTTCAGCGGTGAAGTTACATTGTACTACAGCCATTTATGTGGTGGTGTATAAAAAGGAAATTTGCGTTCTGCGGTGAATTGTGATTGTTATAATTCTTTTTTTGGGGTGTAGAAATAGAAAAAAAAATGAAAAATATATGTCATAATTGGCATTCAGCGGTGAAGTTACATTGTACTACAGCCATTTACATGGTTCATAAAAAGGAAATATACGTACTGTACGTCCCATTAGCCATTCTACGGTGAATTGTGATTGTTATATATATATTTTTTGGGGTGTAGTTATAGGAAAAAATACGTCTTAATTGACCTTCTGCAGTGAATTGTGATTGTTATTTTTTTGGGGCGGGGAGAGTTCAGTAATCAGAAAAAAAAATATTTATCTTAATTGCCGTTCAGTGGTGAAGTAGCATTGTACTACAGCCTTTTTTGGCGGTATTTTTTAAAATTTTTATTTAATTCATTTATTATACAGTATATCAGACAGATAGGTGACAGGCCTTTCAAATGGAACGCGCAGTGGCCAAAATGTTTCTGTCGCAGGCAGCAGAAGGGGGGGGGGGTGGCAGCAGGAGTCGCAGCAAGAGGCCTGAGCTCTTGGTATCATCTAGCGATCGTGTTTTGATCAGTAACCCAGCTGTGCTTAAATGGTTGACTCTGTCTTCTACTTCACCGCAAGTGACATCAGACACCCCCAGACAAAAGTGGGTGGGTTCCTATGACATGACGCTTAGTTGGCACCGTAAGAAGTATTATATGCCGTAGGCTCGGCTCCACTTTTCAGCGAGGAAGAGCTACTACTGCCCAGCCGAGATCTGGAGGAGACATCCGCCGCTTCCTCCGCTAGGCGGGCAAGTAGTGATGAGGAAAGTGGCATGGGAGATGGTGTTGCGAGCAGTCAGGCTCCTGACCCAGAGACGGTTGAGGAGGACATCAGTGATGTGCCGACAGTACTCGATGATGATGATATAGCTGATCGCACTTGGGAGCCAGGTGAAGAAGGGGCTTCATCATCATCGGGAGAAAAAGGTGGCAGCTTTCCTGTGAGCCAGTGGCTGAGTCAGCAGGGTGGCAGCAGTGGGAGGTCGGGAGCCAAACATGCCCGGGGCTGACCAGCGGCTTCGCAGGAGCCTACCTGCCTGGAAAGTAGCGGTGCAGGGGTTCACTGAGGTAGCGGTAGCAGGCAGTCAGCGCGGAGTATTGGGGGAAAGTACTATACTCAGCAGTGTGGTAGTCTTTTGTTTGGCCGCCGGAGGAGGTGAACATGGCCATTTGCAGAATTTGTGGGCAGAAGGTGAAGCGTGGCCAGGGTGCCAATGTTGGCACCACGGCCCTGCGTCAACACATGCAGCCTCACCATAAAGTGGCCTGGGAGAACCGTGGCTCCGATGTGGTGGTCCAGCTTGCCGTATTACCGCTGCATCACCCAGTGCTACGCACCCAATTTCATGGAGTCAAGGCTCCACCCCCTCAGCTGAAGGGAGCTGTCTGTCCTTCCTATCATCTGCTGGTCCTGATGCTCCTGCTCCTCGTGCTCCTACTATTTGTCAGTCATTTCGACAGCAATCGATCACCGAAGCGATTGCCAAGAGACAACAGTATGCGTGCACTCATTCAACGGCGCAGAAGCTACACGTGCTTCTGGTCAAGTTGCTGGTGCTGCAGTCCCTCCCTTTCCAAGTGGTGGACTCTGCACCTTTCAGAGAACTGATGGCTTGTGCCGAGCCGAGGTGGAGAGTCCCAAGCCATCATTTCTTTGTGAAAAGGTCAGTACCCGCCCTGTTTTAACAACAAACAAATAATCCCTCAGGAGGTTGCGACGCTATATTTATTAATACTAACAGGTTAAATGGTCCCTTGGACCTAAGCGTAACTATTGCATCCTCACTGACTAGTAAACATAAAATAACATCTTTATTAATCAATCTTTTTATGATACACTTATCACTTGGGAACTCAGAAATTAAAATTCCTCAGGGAGATCAGGGTTCGGGATCAACCTTGTGCTTGTTAAATGATACGTATCTATATTAAACTTGTCAGGGCGGAATTGTGCCACCCCTTGAGTTTCAAATCTTTACAGGAGTCTCTGAATCTCACACTGTCTGATTATAATTTCCCACTAGTGGGTCCCTGCCTGGTTGTCCCTGAACTAAAATCTTTAACCCTGCATCCCTACATGTTTCGCCGTTTACGCGGCGTCTTCAGGGGATGACATGCAGGTATTGCACACATACAGTACAGACCAAAAGTTTGGACACACCTTCTCATTCAAAGAGTTTTCTTTATTCTCATGACTATGAAAATTGTAGATTCACGCTGAAGGCATCAAAACTATGAATTAACACATGTGGAATTATATACATAACAAACAAGTGTGAAACAACTGAAAATATGTCATATTCTAGGTTCTTCAAAGTAGCCACCTTTTGCTTTGATTACTGCTTTGCACACTATTGGCATTCTCTTGATGAGCTTCAAGAAGTAGTCCCCTGAAATGGTTTTCACTTCACAGGTGTGCCCTGTCAGGTTTAATAAGTGGGATTTCTTGACTTATAAATGGGGTTGGGATCATCAGTTGCATTGAGGAGAAGTCAGGTGGATACACAGCTGATAGTCCTACTGAATAGACTGTTAGAATTTGTATTATGGCAAGAAAAAAGCAGCTAAGTAAAGAAAAACGAGTGGCCATCATTACTTTGAGAAATGAAGGTCAGTCAGCCGAAAAAATGGGAAAACTTTGAAAGTAAGGGCTATTTGACCATGAAGGAGAGTGATGGGGTGCTGCGCCAGATGACCTGGCCTCCACAGTCACCGGACCTGAACCCAATCGAGATGGTTTGGGGTGAGCTGGACCGCAGAGTGAAGGCAAAAGGGCCAACAAGTGCTAAGCATCTCTGGGAACTCCTTCAAGACTGTTGGAAGACCATTTCAGGGGACTACCTCTTGAAGCTCATCAAGAGAATGCCAAGAGTGTGCAAAGCAGTAATCAAAGCAAAAGGTGGCTACTTTGAAGAACCTAGAATATGACATATGTTCAGTTGTTTCACACTTGTTTGTTATGTATATAATTCCACATGTGTTATTTCATAGTTTTGATGCCTTCATAGTCATGAAAATAAAGAAAACTCTTTGAATGAGAAGGTGTGTCCAAACTTTTGGTCTGTACTGTATGTAGAACAGAAGGTGGGCCAGTCCTTGAGCCTTTCGGTGTCTGCCAAAGTGCACGGCAGCGCCAGCATGTGGAAATGTAACTATGGTCAAGGACAATATATGTCCTTTACAACTGTCACAAACCAGCGGGAGTGAACCCACTGTGCTATGTGTCCTACCTCCTCTAAGGGCAATGTCTAAGTGAACTCCTCGATCTTCACAGTACCCCTGATGGTGGGGATATACTTTACCGAGGGGAACACTAGGTTGCTACCTCTTCAGGAGGATTGGCACACTAAGCAGCTTGTCCAGGCAGACCAGGAGGTACCTGAGCAAGGTACCAGAGGTACAGGCATTGTCAGCAGGCTGAGTTGTAACCAGGAGCAACAGTGCAGACCCAAAAGATGAGGCAGAGGTGAAGTTAAACAGGCAGTAAGTCAGGGCAGGGGGAGGGGAAGAGATTTTTGTTATTGCATGTAAACAAAAGTCAGGCAATCCGAGTCGGCAACAGGAGAGTCAAGGCTAGCCGACAGGGATCAAACAGGTAGCAGAGTCCAGGAATACAAGTACGAATCAGGAACACAAGCAGATATCAGGATCCTTAGCAGGTGTCATGGTCTTACCTTCTTGCTGTTCTCCTTCGTTTGACATGTGCTGGCGGCCATCTTGGTTTCTGGGTTTCTTGTAGCCTCCCACCCTGCGGCTCCTCCTTCCCACTGGGAGGAGCTGGATGCCTAGCTCATATATATAGGAGGTCTGTGGCTTCAGTTCCTTGCTTGGTCCCCCTGTGTTCACATGCTTCTAGTCTGCTGCTGCTTCTGGTTCCTGATCCTGGTTTCGTCCGACTACCCTGCTGGTTCCTGATCCTGGCTTCGTCTGACTACCCTGCTGGTTCCTGATCCTGGCTTCGTCTGACTACCCTTCTGGTTCCTGACCTCTGGCTTCGCAAAGACTCTGCTTCGGTTTCGCCATCCGTTTGGACTTTTGCTTTACAGCTTTATTTTCAATAAAGCCTTCTTATTTTCTCTTATCTTCTGTTGTACGTCTGGTTCATGGTTCCGTGACATTAGGACCAAGCCGTGAATTCTGACGGTACAGGGCCATCCTCGCTACCCACGCTGGTTGCCAGACTTGATCAGCAGGATCACCTGTTGGGTCGGTTCGCTGTGGCGTTGCAAACCCTGCTTGAACGCACGGCTCATTTCGCTCCCGTTGCCGATGGGTCGGTTGTCGCTCCTGGGCCCGCTCCTACTGCCCCTCCGGTTGTTGCGCCAGAGTCTACCCCGACACCTGTTGTTGCACCTGCGGTGTTTCGGGGTATGACCGGTTCTGCCCCTCTTCCACAGCGCTTTGGGGGAGAGCCAACTCAGTGCCGAGGTTTCCTTAACCAGGTGGGCATTTATTTCGAGTTGCTGCCACATGCCTTTCCTACTGAGAGATCAAAGGTGGGCTTCTTGATCTCGCTGCTCTCGGACAAGGCCTTGGCCTGGGCCAGCCCTTTATGGGAGAACAACAATCCGGTGGTTGCCGAGTTTTCCGGTTTTGTTGCTTCTCTTCGGAAGGTATTCGATGTGCCGGCTCGTGCTGCCTCTGCTGCGAAGCTCCTTATGTCCATCAGACAGGGTTCACGATCCGTAGCTGAATACGCCATTGAGTTTCGTACCCTGGCAGCAGAGGTGGGCTGGATTAATGAGGCTCTGGTCGCTGCTTTCTCTCATGGTCTCTCGGATGCCTTGAAGGATGAGGTTGCAGCTAAGGACCTACCAGTGGAGCTCGAGTCTCTTATTTCTTTCCTGATTTTGATTGACACCAGACTCAGGGAGAGACCTTCCTTTAAGGAGAGCCTGCGGAGGTTTTCTAACAGATTGGCGCCTACGTTTGCTGTCCCACCCGTGCCTCCCTCTCCTCCCACGCCTCCTGGGGATGACTTGTCTGGGGGTGAACCCATGCAGCTGGGGTTTGCTCGCCTGTCCGAGGGGGAGAGGGTACTCCGGAGACGCGAGGGCCGATGCATGTACTGTGGTCTCGGTGGGCATTTTCGGTTGGCATGTCCGAACCGTCCGGGAAACGCTCGCACCTGAGATCCTGTCGGGGGCAGATCTTGGGTGGAGTCTCCTCGTCCCCGGTTTCCCGTGTTGACAAACCACTGATCACTGTTGTCCTCTCCTGGGTCGGGGGCTCGGTGACGACCCAGGCGTTGGTGGACTCTGGTGCTGGTGGTTTGTTCATTGATAAGGTGTTCGCTGCCGCCAATTCCATTCCTCTGCAGGCTCGAGGTTCCCCACTGGCTCTTGAGGCGATAGACGGCAGACCCCTTCTGCCGCCACACGTGACTCATGAGACCCTTCCAGTGGGGATAGCCATTGGTGCCGTTCACAGAGAGTCGGTCTGCCTCCAGGTTATTTCGTCTCCACACTACTCGGTGGTCTTGGGGTACCCCTGGCTCCGGAAGCATAATCCGACTTTCGATTGGAGATCGGCCGAGATCCTCTCGTGGTCACCGCAGTGTGGGGCTAGTTGCATCCATGGGTCTGTCAAGTTGCTGTGTACTTCCTCGGACTCTCTGTTGCCTCCTGAATACGAGGAGTACCGGGATGTATTCGATAAGGTGCGCGCGGTTGCCCTACCTCCGCACCGCCCATACGATTGTGCCATAGAGTTACAATCTGGTGCCGTTCCTCCTCGTGGCAAGGTCTATCCACTGTCGGTAGCGGAGAATGAGGCCATGGAGGAGTACGTGAGGGAGGCGCTTTCACGCGGACACATTCGCAAATCCTCGTCCCCGGCAGGGGCTGGATTTTTCTTTGTGAAAAAGAAGGGCGGTGAGTTGAGGCCTTGCATCGATTACAGGGGTCTCAATCGCATCACGATCAAGAACGCTTACCCGATACCTTGATTTCCGAGCTGTTCGATCGCCTTAAAGGGGCCACGGTCTTTACCAAACTCGACCTGAGGGCGGCATATAACCTGGTAAGGATCAAGGCGGGCGATGAGTGGAAGACCGCGTTTAACACCAGGACCGGTCATTATGAATCCTTGGTTATGCCTTTTGGGTTGTGCAATGCGCCCGCAGTCTTTCAGGAATTCATCAACGATGTTTTCCGTGACCTGTTGCAGCAGTGTGTGGTGGTCTATTTGGATGACATCTTGGTATATTCTGAATCCATGGAGGCCCACATTCTGGATGTCAGACGAGTGTTGCAACGGTTACGAGAGAACAAGCTGTTCGGTAAGCTTGAGAAATGCGAATTTCACCGATCCCAGGTAACCTTCTTAGGTTACATCATTTCCGCTGAGGGGTTCTCCATGGATCCTGAGAAGGTTTCGGCTGTCTTACAGTGGCCCCAGCCCAGTGGTCTTCGTTCCCTGCAGCGCTTTTTGGGCTTCGCCAATTATTATCGGAAGTTCATCAGGGACTTTTCCATGCTAGCCAAGCCTCTCACGGATCTGACCAGGAAGGGCAGTAATTCCCAGGTCTGGCCGCTCGAGGCCATCCGAGCTTTTGAGGCTCTAAAGTCCGCCTTTGTGTCGGCTCCGATTCTGTCGCATCCCAACCCTGGGTTGCCCTTTGTCCTCGAGGTGGACGCGTCTGAGACGGGAGTAGGCGCCCTTCTGTCTCAGCGTATAACACCAGAGGGTCCTCTGCTTCCTTGTGGGTTTTACTCCCGGAAACTGTCTTCCGCGGAGTGCAACTATCAGATTGGTGACAGGGAGTTATTGGCCATCGTGCAGGCCCTTAAAGAATGGAGGCACTTGCTCGAGGGTTCGGTGGTTCCGGTCCTCATCCTGACGGACCACAAGAATCTGACCTACCTTTCTGAGGCCAAGAGATTGACACCACGTCAGGCCAGATGGGCTCTGTTCTTGTCACGTTTTGATTACGTGGTCTCCTACCTACCCGGTTCCAAGAACATCAGGGCGGATGCCTTATCACGGCAGTACTCCGAGCTGTCCAGGGAGGAGTCGATTCCGACTTCGGTCATACCTCCGAATCAGATCTTGGCCGCCATTCGCACCAGCCTGACCTCTCCCCTTGGTGAGCAGATTTTGGCGGCTCAATCTGGTGCTCCCTCTGGGAGACCCAACGGCAGATGTTTTGTGCCTGAGGAGTTGCGCACTCGGTTGTTGCGAACCTACCATAACTCCAAGACCGCGGGGCATCCTGGAAAGAATCAGCTGTCCTGGGCTGTTTCACGTCTGTTCTGGTGGCCTTCCCTACGTTCCGACATCGCCGCATATGTAGCGGCATGCTCCGTTTGTGCCCAGAGTAAGTCCCCTCGGCACCTTCCGTTGGGCCTTCTGCAACCCATAGCCACCGGGGAGCGCCCGTGGTCACACCTGGGGATGGATTTCATTGTGGACCTCCCTGGATCCCGAGGCCATACGGTCATTCTCATGATTGTGGATCGGTTTTCCAAAATGTGCCACTGTGTTCCTCTCAAGAAGTTACCCTCTGCACAAGAGTTGGCCACGATTTTTGCCAGGGAGGTCTTCCGGTTGCACGGTTTGCCCAAGGAGATTGTGTCGGATCGGGGGAGTCAGTTTGTGTCCAGGTTCTGGCGCGCCTTTTGCTCCCAGTTGGGGATTCATCTCTCCTTCTCCTCGGCCTACCACCCTCAGTCCAATGGGGCCGCAGAACGATCCAATCAGGCCTTGGAGCAATTCCTTCGTTGCTATGTCTCCGATCACCAAGACAATTGGGTTGACCTCCTGCCTTGGGCTGAGTTTGCCAGGAACACGGCGGTGAACTCTTCCTCTGGGACGTCTCCCTTCATGGCCAATTATGGGTTCCAACCTGCCGTGTTACCGGAGGTATTCTCTCCCCAGGATATTCCGGCTGTGGAGGATCACCTTTCCGTCCTACGTGCTTCTTGGGTACTCATCCAGAAGTCCCTTGAGGTCTCTGCGCAGCGCCAGAGACTCCAGGCTGATCGCAGACGAGCGCCTGCTCCTTCCTACCAGGTCGGAGACCGTGTATGGTTGTCCACCCGCAACCTCAACCTTCGAGTGCCCACTCCCAAGCTGGCGCCTCGCTTTGTTGGTCCCTTCCGAGTGCTTCGCAGGGTAAACCCGGTAGCCTATGCCCTTGCGCTTCCTCCTGGCATGCGGATCTCCAACGTGTTTCATGTCTCCCTGTTGAAGCCACTGGTGTGTAATCGTTTCACTTCCTCGGTTCCTCGGCCTCGTCCGGTCCAAGTGGGTAATCGTGAGGAGTATGAGGTGAGCAATATCCTGGACTCACGCCTGGTCCGCGGTCAGGTGCAGTTTTTGGTCCATTGGCGTGGTTATGGTCCAGAGGAGCGTTCCTGGGTTCCCTCCGCAGATGTCCATGCTCCTGCCTTGCTCCGAGCCTTCCACGCACGCTTCCCTCAGAAACCGTTCTTTACTCCGCGGAGGAGGGGCCCTTGAGGGGGAGGTACTGTCATGGTCTTACCTTCTTGCTGTTCTCCTTCGTTTGACATGTGCTGGCGGCCATCTTGGTTTCTGGGTTTCTTGTAGCCTCCCACCCTGCGGCTCCTCCTTCCCACTGGGAGGAGCTGGATGCCTAGCTCATATATATAGGAGGTCTGTGGCTTCAGTTCCTTGCTTGGTCCCCCTGTGTTCACATGCTTCTAGTCTGCTGCTGCTTCTGGTTCCTGATCCTGGTTTCGTCCGACTACCCTGCTGGTTCCTGATCCTGGCTTCGTCTGACTACCCTGCTGGTTCCTGATCCTGGCTTCGTCTGACTACCCTTCTGGTTCCTGACCTCTGGCTTCGCAAAGACTCTGCTTCGGTTTCGCCATCCGTTTGGACTTTTGCTTTACAGCTTTATTTTCAATAAAGCCTTCTTATTTTCTCTTATCTTCTGTTGTACGTCTGGTTCATGGTTCCGTGACAGCAGGACACAAGGACCTTGATACTGAGGCATCTGGGAAGGGGGCTGAGCCACTTATATATGTGCAGGAGGGCTAGGATTGGTCAGCAAGGTCACATGACCTAACCCATAAAGCACAGGAAGTGACGCGCGCCGGCCGTTAAGGAAGTGCTGCAGGGAACAAGCAGCAAGAATGTTGTGGCCAGGGCGGAGAGGAAACTGTGGAGTGAATCACAGAACAACAGTTGGTACACAGGCACGGCTCAGGACTGCAGCAGTGAATGGGAAGCACTGGCAGCAGATCATCGCTGAACACGGCACCCAGGACCGCGGTGGTAAGCAGGGGAACAGCAGCGCACAGCAGCCGCTGTTACAGTACCCCCGCCCCTTACGCCCCCTCTTCTTGAGTTCACAACGAGACCGAAACCTTTTTATCAAGTTCGGAGCATGAATGTTCTCTTCTGGTTCCCAAGACCTCTGCTCATGGCCAAAGCCCTTCCAGTCCACAAGATAGTAGATCTTCTTGCCTTGCTTCTTGATGTCCAGGATATCTTTGACTTTGACCTCAAATATCTCGTCAGAATCTTCAGATACTGGAGTTGGAGTAGAAGGAGCTGTCAAGAAGCGATACTACTGGTTTTAGTAAGGACACGTGGAAGGCATTAGGATGGAATATGCAGAGAGAGAGGCAGACGTAACTTATATGTCACTTTGTTGATACTCCTTAATACATTAAAGGGTTCAAGGAACCTAGGAGCAAACTTGAAACTGAGAACCCTTAAAGGGGCTGTCCAAGTTATTTTTTTCTTCAAATGTAACAGCTTTACCATGTACTTACTGCATCTGTAGTTGCTCCTTTCTCAGATTTCACTGAGGGTCACATGACCTTTGATGTCAGCGTCTCTCCCTGCTATGAAAATGTTTTGTGCACAAGTCTGAGAGAGCAGATATGAGTCTGTAGACCAGACATCACAGTGCTAGCCACGCCCCCTGCACTGGGAGCTGCTGCTGTCTGCCCTGTGTCTCCCTCCCACTGGATACTTCAGGAAATATTAACCCCTTTAGGAGCACAGACTCAAGGCTGAAGACTTTACTGAGTAGCTGCAGGCAGTGATGAGACAAATGATGGGCACAGAAGCTGACAAATGAGTTCTGCAGAGCATTGCACAAAAACAGGTAGGGAGAAGATACTGTGTGCATCAGCAGCATCATTGTACAACTGGGACTTGTAGTCCTACACAAACAACATGCTGCTGAGTCTCCCAGCAGCCAGACATGTCACTCAGGGCAGACTTATTCACTCCCTTTGCAGAGCAGGGGGAGGGGAAAAGATTTTTGTTATTGCATGTAAACAAAGGGCCAGAAGAGAACCAGAGAAATGAGGAAATAGATTTTTTTTTGACCTAAAACTTGCTTAGCTCAGTTATATTTTGCTGCGCATCAGATTTACAGTGCTATATATTTTTTTTTTCATGAATCGGACAACCCCTTTAAGCGGATGTTTTTAGAGGAGATCCATAACTTATCTCCAGATGAGAACTGTTTTCTTCTTCTCTTGACTGCATTCATTTTCATGCAGGTCACTGCTTTGTTGATGCAGTCCTTGGTGTCATGCCAAATCTTCAAAAAATCCCTAAAAGACAAATCCACAGCTGGTACCCCAGAAGATGTAGGAACAGGAAGAGGAGTACAAGCGTGTTGTCCATAAACGACAAAGAATGGAGAGGATCCAGTAGACTCACTATATTGGGTGTTATGGGAGAATTCAGCCCAAGGTGGCAATTGTACCCAGTTGTCGTATTGGGCTGAAACAAAACGGCGGAGATAGTTCTCTAATATTTGATTGATCTGCTCTACTTGCCCGTTGGTCTGGGGATGATAATCAGAAGAGAAGTCCAGCTCAATTTTGAGTAGTCGGCAAAAAGCTCTCCAGAGCTTAGAGGTAAACTGGACCCCGTGATCAGAAACAATATGCCAAGGTAGACCATGCAAGCACAATATGTGTCTCACAAACAGTTTAGCAAGTTCAGCAGCCAAGGGCAGTCCAGCCAAAGGAATGGCATGGAGAACCAGTCCACGACCACCCAGATAGCTGTACATCTGGCAGAAGAGGGCAGATCTGTAATAAAAGTCCATGGCAATGTGTTGCCATGGGGCATCAGGAACAGGAAGAGGTAACAACAGCCTGTGTGGTTTGGTCCTGGAGACTTTATTCTGAGCACAGACGGTGCAGGCAGACACATAATCACATCCTTAGGCAGCATTTGCTGTGGTCTTGCGGATCCCTGGGTGACCAGCCAGTTTGGAGGTGTGCCCCCAAGCTAGAATACGTTTTCTCTTGGTAGATGGCATGAATGTCTTCCTGGTAGGGATGTCTTTTACCAGGACAGGAGCCACTGTGATCAAGCAAGCAGGATCTACACTGTACTGGGGCTCCTCCAGAGCATCCACCTTGATCTTCTTCTCGGCCGGGCGAAAGTAAAGCTCAAAATCACAACAGGAGAAGAAGAGTGCTCATCTGGCTTGGCGAGGGTTCAGATGTTGAGTCATCTGCAGATATGTAAGGTTCTTGTGGTCGGTGAAGATTATCACTGGATGCTGGGCTCCCTCCAATAGATAACGCCACTCCTCCAAGGCAAGTTTTATGGCCAGAAGCATTCTGTCTCCTATGCAGTTATTCCTCTTAGCAGGGGAGAAGAGCTTGGAGGAAAATCCACATGTAAACATCTTGCCCTTGGAACCTTTCAGTAGTAAAATAGCACCGGCTCCTATGGAGGAGGCGTCCACTTCTAAAAAGAATTGGCGCAAGACATCGGGATGATGGAGAACAGGTGCAGAAGCAAAGGACCTCTTTAATTGGATGAAGGAGGCCTCCGCCTCAGAAGTCCGGACTCTGGCATTCACCCCTTTCTTAATTATAGCAGAGATTGGAGATTAGAGATGGGCAAATTCTTCAAAAATTTGATTCGCCAGTTAGCCAATTTTAATTTTTTTAAAATTGGGATTGATCCAAGAAAATTCACGGAGAATTACGTTAAAACCGTCTATTTCCTTGCTGCGGAGAGCCTTTATAGTGGTGTAGAACACTGTGCCTTGCAGTAACACGCATAGGGAGTTTTCTTTGGTAATGAAATAATACTGTGAGTCCGTATGACATGCAGAAGACAGGCGTCGCACTTAGAATCACTGCACACATTTATTTGGGCAGTCAAGGGGCCAAAACTGACCAAATAACTCAAGTATGAACTCAGCCTTACAGGTCAATGTTAGCGCTAAGAAGAAGCGCACTCCTTGTACACCGTCATCAGGTGATTCCACATAGATGTCAACAGGTTCTATTAAACGCTTATACAAGTAGAGCCCCCTGACAGAGTGGAGAGGGTGTTAGCAGTAAGTTTGTGTTGATGTCACAGATTATTTTGCCCTTCCTCTAATCTGTCAGAATAATAACCCACAAAAAATTGATCCTGTCTGTGGAGCATCCACCTTTACTCGGTCAGCATTTGGTCAGTAATCCATCAGTATTGCTAATGCCCAAAAAAAACAAGAGTGGTTCCAAAACAGAGATGACACGTGAACAGAATATTTGCAAGTCTTCTGTGTTTTGTACCCACTCCTGCTTTTGGCTACCAAATCATATGCCAATTCTGATGGGACCATACAGGCCTAACAGCTGCTACACAGAGAGGTTCTGTTGTGCGTCTCATTTTACCTTCCTTCTGACAGATCAGAGGAAGGGTCAAATAAATGATTATGTCAGCCATGCCAAAAAGGCAAAATAGTGGCCCAGTCATGAAGTGGGAGGGCGGGAACAGCATGAGAAGTCCACAGAGTGGCCCTATGACATAGTGGTGAGGTAAAAGCAGCATGAGGAGACCACAGAGTGACAGAGTCTGTAGGTGGCAGCTGCATCAGGAGGCCGCAGAGTGGCACAATGACAGAGTGTGGAGGTAGCAGCAGCATAAAAAGACCATAGAGTGGCAAGGTGACATAGTGGTGAGGTGAAAGCAGCATGAGGAGACCACAGAGTGGCCCAATGACAGAGTCTGAAGGTGGCAGCAGCATCAGGAGGCTATGGAGTGGCACAATGACAGAGTGTGGAAGTGGCGGCAGCATCAGGATACCACAGAGTGGCACAATGACAAAGTGTGGAGGTGGCAGTAGTATGAGAATACCACAGAGTGGCAAGGTGACATAGTGGTGAGGTGAAAGCAGCATGAGGAGATCACAGAGTGGCACAATGACAGAGTGTAGAGGTGGCGGCATCTGTAGGTGGCGGCAGCATAAGAAGACCACAGAGTGGCAAGGTGAAAGCAGTATGAGGATACCACAGAGTGGCCCAATGACAGAGTCTGTAGGTGGCAGCAGCTTCAGGAGGCCACAGAGTGGCACAATGACAGAGTGTGGAGGTGGCGGCAGCATCAGGAGGCCACAGAGTGGCACAATCACAGAGCGTGGAGGTGGCGGCAGCATCATCAGGATACCAGAAAGTGGCACAATGACAGAGTGTGGAGGTGGCAGCAGCATCAGGAGGCCATAGAGTGGCACAATGACAAAGTGTGGAGGTAGCAGTAGCATGAGAATACCACATAGTGGTGAGGTGAAAGCAGCATGAGGAGACCACAGAGTGGCCCAATGACAGAGTATGTAGGTGGTGGCAGCATCAGGAGGCCACAGAGTGGCACAATGACAGAGTGTGGAGGTGGCGGTAGCATTATCAGGATACCACAGAGTGGCACAATGACAGAGTGTGGAGGTGGCGGCAGCATCTGTAGGTGGCGGCAGCATAAGAAGACCACAGATTGGCAAGGTGACATAGTGGTGAGGTGAAAGCAGCGGCATCAGGATACCACAGAGTGGCATAATGACAAAGTGTGGAGGTGGCAGTAGCATGAGAATACCAAAGAGTGGCACGGTGACATAGTGGTGAGGTGAAAGCAGCATGAGGATACCACACAGTGGTCCAATGACAGAGTCTGTAGGTGGCAGCAGCTTCAGGAGGCCACAGAGTGGCACAATGGTAATATACCAACAAAGGGCTGAAACCAGCCACTATATGCACCGCACGGCCACAAAATATGAAACTCCTATAAATGCAAAACACACCAGCGGTAATGTTCATACAAATCTTTATTAAACATATATGCATACAAACAGCATGAATAAATGATAAATAGTTAAAACCCAGTAGGGGAATACAGAAAAGTGTGGATGAAAACCCCCCAGGGCCAGTACATACACTCACCTAAAGAATTATTAATAACACCTGTTCTATTTCTCATTAATGCAATTATCTAGTCAACCAATCACATGGCAGTTGCTTCAATGCATTTAGGGGTGTGGTCCTGGTCAAGACAATCTCCTGAACTCCAAACTGAATGTCAGAATGGGAAAGAAAGGTGATTTAAGCAATTTTGAGCGTGGCATGGTTGTTGGTGCCAGACGGGCCGGTCTGAGTATTTCACAATCTGCTCAGTTACTGGGATTTCCACGCACAACCATTTCTAGGGTTTACAAAGAATGGTGTGAAAAGGGAAAAACATCCAGTATGCGGCAGTCCTGTGGGCAAAAATGCCTTGTGGATGCTAGAGGTCAGAGGAGAATGGGCCGACTGATTCAAGCTGATAGAAGAGCAACGTTGACTGAAATAACCACTCGTTACAACCGAGGTATGCAGCAAAGCATTTGTGAAGCCACAACACGCACAACCTTGAGGCGGATGGGCTACAACAGCAGAAGACCCCACCGGGTACCACTCATCTCCACTACAAATAGGAAAAAGAGGCTACAATTTGCACGAGCTCACCAAAATTGGACTATTGAAGACTGGAAAAATGTTGCCTGGTCTGATGAGTCTCGATTTCTGTTGAGACATTCAAATGGTAGAGTCCGAATTTGGCGTAAACAGAATGAGAACATGTATCCATCCTCTGATGGCTACTTCCAGCAGGATAATGCACCATGTCACAAAGCTCGAATCATTTCAAATTGGTTTCTTGAACATGACAATGAGTTCACTGTACTAAAATGGCCCCCACAGTCACCAGATCTCAACCCAATAGAGCATCTTTGGGAGGTGGTGGAACAGGAGCTTCGTGCCCTGGATGTGCATCCCTCAAATCTCCATCAACTGCAAGATGCTATCCTATCAATATGGGCCAACATTTCTAAAGAATGCTATCAGCACCTTGTTGAATCAATGCCACGTAGAATTAAGGCAGTTCTGAAGGCAAAACGGGGTCCAACAGCGCATTAGTATGGTGTTCCTAATAATTCTTTAGGTGAGTATATATCAATATATTATTATTGTATCAGGTTGCCACTGCCTGTATAGTGCACCGGAAACTGTATCAGACAAGATAAAACAAAAAGATCAATGTGCTCAAATATCAGTCACCTCAATAAATGTGCAACCTCACCATGGGTTTAAACTGCCAATCCCAGGTGGCTTGAGACGACTGATGAGCATGCTACTATGCAAGGAACAGCTTATTCCCGGTGACATCCAACAGGCAGCAATACTGGCATACTTAGTACATAACATATGACAAATAACAAACCTGGCTGGGGGGGCGGCCCGACGTCCGTTTCGCTCGCTGGCTTTTTCACAGGGCACCAATGACAGAGTGTGGAGATGACCGGAGCATCAGGAGACCACAGAGTGGCACAATGACAGAGTGTGGAGGTGGCGGCAGCATGAGAAGACCACAGAGTGTCAAGGTGACATAGTGGCGAGTAGTGTTGAGAGAGCATGCCTGGCCGGACACTATGCTCGGCTTATGGCGGTACTCGGCCGAGTACCGCATGTCCTCGAGCGCCATGCTTGAGTCTCCTCCTCGCACGTTTCGCGGCTGCTAAGCAGCCAATAAGCGTACAGGTAAGTACTGCCATCACTGTAATGCCGGTAGCCATGTTGGCTACTGGCATTACAGTGATTGGCTGGCCGGAACGCGTCTTCGGGTGCTATATAGAACCCGATGACCCGGGTTTGGCTCATTGTGAGTCAGGGAATGCTGTGGTTAGGAAGGGACAGATAGTGTAGGGAGTTTGTGATCGTAATTTATTAAATTTTAAAATGTTTCAAAGACCCAAAAGTCCTTTTAAGGACTATTGTGTGTGGTGGCAGCAATTTAATCTTGCAAAGTAGTCAGATATTTTTTTTTCCATACTTTTTTCCATAGTAGTTGATTTTCTTTCTATAGAGGGTGTCTGCAGTGACTTGTGACATCACCTTCTGTGTATCAGGGGCAGAGATAGGAAGAATATTATTGAAAACAATAATATTTTTTCCATAATTTATCCACATTTTTCCTATAAACGGTCCCTGCAGTGAATTGTCACATCTGTGCTGCAATAGGGTGCGTGTGTCAGGGCCAGATATTGGGAAAAATATTTGTGAAAACAATTATATTTTTTCCATAATTCATCCACATTTTTCCTATAAACGGTGTCTGCAGTGAATTGTCAACCTACGCTGAAATAGCGTGTGTCAGGGCCATATTGGGAAAATTATTAGCGATAACAATAAAAAAATTCCATAATGTATCCACACTTTGCCTATAAACGGTGTCTGCAGTGATTTGTCACATCTGCACTGCAATAGCGTGTGTGTGTGTGTCAGGGCCAAATATTGGGAAAAATATTAGCGAAAACAAATATATTTTTTCCATAATTTATCCACACTTTGCCTATAAACGGTGTCTGCAGTTAACTGTCACATCTGCGCTGCAATAGCGCATGTCAGGGCCAGATATTGGGAAAAATATTTGAGAAAACAATATACATACATAGAATTCCCAGAGAATTCCCAGAGAATTCTTGTACAGTCACTCAGAATTAAGAAAGCTCGTTGGAAGAACGAGTGAAACGTTTTCAAGAAATCTACAGTAAGTCCAGTTGCCTTGATTTTTTCTTTACAGATATACCATGACCTGGATAAATGGGAACCTTCACAGACAATATACATACATAATTTATCCACATTTTTCCTATAAACGGTCCCTTATAACATATAATATGAAGAAGGCGAGCATTAAGGGACGGGGAAGTGGCCGTGATGCTGATGGTGCACACAGATGCCGTGGCCCTGGGCGCGGTAATACTGTGTCTGCTGCCAGAGCACAAGGAACCAAGATACCGAGCTTCATGTCCTAGTTTGCAGGGCGGCGCAGGACACCACTCTTGAAGTCAGCCCAGTGCAAGCAGGTGGTCGGTTGGATTGCAGCAGATAGTGCTTCCAGTCGGTTAAGCACCACCCTGTCTTTCACCAAGTCCAGTCTCAGTAGCCAGGAGACTGGTCCACACAATCCTCACCCTGATCCTCCTTCCTCCAACCATTTACAGTCTGGCCCACACTCGGATATTCCGAGGACCTCTTTGCATCGCCATTAATTATTTTGGCCCTCTCGCCAAGCACGCTTGAAAAGGGACCTTGTGCCTCGATTCCCAACCTCTTAAGCATCCAGAGTCACAAGAATATGACGCTGGGGAACGGCAAATAGTGTTTAATGAGGTGTATGATGATGAGACACAGTTGCCAATGACTAAACCGCAATTAATGTCTCTAGAGATTGAGGAAGAGGATGAAGCAAAGTTGTCAATCATTGAGGTTGTGGTTAGGTCAACAAATCAAAAGGATAATCAGAGTGAGGAAGTGGAAGAGGAGGTGCTGGACGACGAGGTCACTGACCCAACCTGGGAGGGATGCAACAAGCCGAGCGAGGAGAGCAGTACAGAGGGGGAGGGATCTGCAGCACTGCAACTGGCTGGAAGAGGCAGTGGGTTGGCAAAAGGTAGAAGAAGGGCACCACCGAACAGGTCCGCAACTGTTCCAAGGAGCACCCCCTTGCATAAATCTCCCTTGCCAAGGGATAGGTGTTTGGCAGTATGGAGCTTTTTGAGGAAAGTGCGGACGGCAAAATAATAGTAGTTTGCAACCTGTGCCACACCAAAATAAGCCAAGGCATGAACACTAGCAACCTCACCACCACAAGCATGATCCGCTACATGTCATCAAAGCACCCTAATAGGTGGGCCGAATGCCTGGGTCCATCTGTGTCTGCCGGTCACACCACTGCCTCCTCTTCCCCTGTGTTACATGCTGGCCAATCCCCCATCCAAGAAGCAGGCCCGGATGCCTCCTGCCCTGCACCTGGACCTTTGCAAGCCCCATCAGTGACCACATCCACTTCCCTGTCCCAGCGCAGCGTCCAAATGTCATTACCCCAGGCATTTGAAAGCAAGCGCAAATACCCAGCCACCCACCCACAGGCCATAGCACTAAATGCGCAGCTTTCCAAATTACTGGCCCTGGAAATGTTGCCATTTAGGCTTGTGGACACTGAGGCCTTCCGCAGCCTGATGTCGGTGGCCGTCCCTCGAGTCGTTACGTAGTCCCCAGCCACCACTATTTTTCAAGGTGTGTCGTGCCAGCCTTACACCAACATGTGTCCCTTAACATCACACATGCCCTGACCAACGCAGTTACTGGGAAGGTCCACTTACCAGGGACACATGAACCAGCCAGGGAAGCAAAGGATTGCAGGCCCCAATTCCATCAGGGTTTCCGCCAGCACCTACGTTAGTGGCTCCAACCCCCACTTCTCCTCCTCCGCCTCCTCCTCCACTTCCACTTCCGAAGTATCTGCGTACAGCACCAGTCAGTGGGAAGCGGCAACAGGCCGGGCTGAAGCTGATCTACCTAGGTGACAAACAGCACACCGCTGCAATGCTGTGGCTGGGGATAAGAGACCAGACTGAGCTTTGGCTCTCGCCACTCAACCTAGAACCAGACAGGGTTGTGCCTGATAATGGCCTTAACTTGGTGGCGGCTGAGCAACCTTAGACACATCCCATACCTTGCGCATGTATTCAACCTTGTGGTTCAGTGGTTTCAAAAAACATACCCCAATTTGCCTGAGCTACTGGTGAAGGTGTGTCACATGTGTGCACATTTCCGCAAGTCACCGACAGTTTCAGCTGGTCTGTCAACGCTGCAGCAGCGCTGAAATTGCCAGCTCACCGGCTGTTGTGCGACGTGAGCACGTGCTGGAACTCCACGTTCCACATGTTGGCCAGGCTTTGTGAGCAGCAGAGGGTAGTTGTGGAATACCAGCTGCAACATGGTAGTCGCCTTTCCAGTCAGCTTCCGCTATTCACAAGCGAGGAGTGAGCATGGATGTCTGACCTCTGTGAGATTTTAAGAAACTTTGAGGAATCAACACAGATGGTGAGCGGCAATAATGCTTTTATCAGCGTCACCATCCCACTTCTGTGTCTTCTCAAACGCTCGCTGCTCACTATTAAGGATGACGCTGTGCATGTGGAAGAGGTTAAAATGGGGGAAGACATTACACAGGTTGATGATAGCCAGACCACCCTCACTTCGTCTTCTCAGAGTGAATTGGTGGCTGAAGAGTAGGAGGAGCAGGAGACGGTTGCCTCAGCTACAGGGGGTAGTACCCATGGAAATGTAATTCCATCTGTTCTGCGTGGGTGGGCAGAAAAGGAGGAAGAGGATGAGGAGATTGGGAGTGATCCTCCTAATGATGACAGCTAAGGCTCGCCTGTTGGTACTCTGGCACACATGGCTGACTTCATGTTAAGCTGCCTTTCCCACGACCCGCGCGTTATACGCATTTTAAACAACACGGATTACTGGTTGTTCACCCTTCTCGACCCCCACTACAAAGAGAACTTCTCATCTCTTATTCCTCTGGTGGAGAGGACGAGTAAAATAGTGCAATACCAGAAGATCCTTGTTGAAAATTGCTCCAAAATTTTCAATTTGACAACGCTGGCGGCAGAGTCCTTACTTCCTTGGCCAACCAAGGAGGGGAGACAAGGGGAACACACAGCAATTCCAACAGAGGCAGGGCAACACTCTGCAAAGCCTAGGACAGTTTTATGATACCCCGCCAGCACCCTCAACCTGATGAGCGTCCTACTGCCACAAGGAGAGAAACATTTTGGAAGATAGTGAAGGAGTACATAGCAGACTGTGTCAGCGTTCTTAATGATCCCTCAGTGCCTTACAACTACTGGGTCACACAACAAGCTGGTCACTTGGCACGAACTTGCGCTCTACGCTTTGGAGGTGCTGGCCTGCCCTGCCGCAGGCGTTTTGTCTGAGCGTGTATTTAGTGCTGCTGGTGGCATTATAATAGACAAGAGTATCCGCCTTTCAACTGAAAATGCTGACAGGTTGACTCATATAAAAATGAACAAGGCCTGGATTAACCATGACTTCTCGACTCCACCAGAGCTTGGTGAAAAATGAATGCAACACTAGATGGAAATAAATCTTGGGACTTTTTAGAAGCTTATCGAAACAATGCCAAAGTATATGCGTGCCGTAATCAAAGAAAAAGGCTATATTTTGGTGGCGACTTTTTTTTTGGACCGGCAGTGTATAATGCCCTTGCATATACAGTGGATATAAAAAGTCTACACACCCCTGTTAAAATGTCAGGTCTCTGTGATGTAAAAAAATTTGACAAAGATAAATTATTTCAGAACTTTTTCCACCTTTAACCACCTCCGGACCGCCTAACGCAGGATCGCGTTCCGGAGGTGGCAGCCCTGCGCAGAGTCACGCATATATGCGTCATCTCGCGATGGCCGAGATTTCCTGTGAACGCGCGCACACAGGCGCGCGCGCTCACAGGAACGGAAGGTAAGAGAGTTGATCTCCAGCCTGCCAGCGGCGATCGTTCGCTGGCAGGCTGGAGATGTGTTTTTTTTAACCCCTAACAGGTATATTAGACGCTGTTTTGATAACAGCGTCTAATATACCTGCTACCTGGTCCTCTGGTTGTCCCATTTGTTTGGATCGACCACCAGAGGACACAGGTAGCTCAGTAAAGTCCCACCAAGCACCACTACACTACACTACACCCCCCCCCCCCCCGTCACTTATTAACCCCTTATTAGCCCCTGATCACCCCTGATCACCCCTGATCACCCCATATAGACTCCCTGATCACCCCCCTGTCATTGATCACCCCCCTGTCATTGATTACACCCCTGTAAAGCTCCATTCAGATGTCCGCATGATTTTTACGGATCCACTGATAGATGGATCGGATCCGCAAAACGCATCCGGACGTCTGAATGAAGCCTTACAGGGGCGTGATCAATGACTGTGGTTATCACCCCATATAGACTCCCTGATCACCCCCCCTGTCATTGATTACACCCCTGTCATTGATCAACCCCCTGTAAAGCTCCATTCAGACGTCCGCATGATTTTTACGGATCCACTGATAGATAGATCGGATCCGCAAAACGCATCCGGACGTCTGAATGAAGCCTTACAGGGGCGTGATCAATGACTGTGGTGATCACCCCATATAGACTCCCTGATCACCCCCCTGTAAAGCTCCATTCAGATGTCCGCATGATTTTTACGGATGCACTGATAGATGGATCCGATCCGCAAAACGCATCCGGACGTCTGAATGAAGCCTTACAGGGGCATGATCAATGACTGTGGTGATCACCCCATATAGACTCCCTGATCACCCCCCTGTAAAGCTCCATTCAGATGTCCGCATGATTTTTACGGATGCACTGATAGATGGATCCGATCCGCAAAACGCATCCGGACGTCTGAATGAAGCCTTACAGGGGCATGATCAATGACTGTGGTGATCACCCCATATAGACTCCCTGATCACCCCCCTGTCATTGATCACCCCCCTGTAAAGCTCCATTCAGATGTCCGCATGATTTTTACGGATGCACTGATAGATGGATCCGATCCGCAAAACGCATCCGGACGTCTGAATGAAGCCTTACAGGGGCATGATCAATGACTGTGGTGATCACCCCATATAGACTCCCTGATCACCCCCCTGTCATTGATTACCCCCCTGTAAAGCTCCATTCAGATGTCCGCATGATTTTTACGGATGCACTGATAGATGGATCGGATCCGCAAAACGCATCCGGACGTCTGAATGAAGCCTTACAGGGGAGTGATCAATGACTGTGGTGATCACCCCATATAGACTCCCTGATCACCCCCCTGTCATTGATTACCCCCCTGTAAAGCTCCATTCAGATGTCCGCATGATTTTTACGGATGCACTGATAGATGGATCGGATCCGCAAAACGCATCCGGACGTCTGAATGAAGCCTTACAGGGGCGTGATCAATGACTGTGGTGATCACCCCATATAGACTCCCTGATCACCCCCCTGTCATTGATTACCCCCCTGTCATTGATTACCCCCCTGTAAAGCTCCATTCAGATGTCCGCATGATTTTTACGGATCCACTGATAGATGGATCGGATCCGCAAAACGCATCCGGACGTCTGAATGAAGCCTTACAGGGGCGTGATCAATGACTGTGGTGATCACCCCATATAGACTCCCTGATCAACCCCCCTGTCATTGATCAACCCCCCTGTCATTGATCACCCCCCCTGTCATTGATCAACCCCCCTGTCATTGATCACCCCCCTGTCATTGATCACCCCTCTGTAAGGCTCCATTCAGATATTTTTTTGGCCCAAGTTAGCAGAATTTTTTTTTTTTTTTCTTACAAAGTCTCATATTCCACTAACTTGTGTCAAAAAATAAAATCTCACATGAACTCACCATACCCCTCACGGAATCCAAATGCGTAAAATTTTTTAGACATTTATATTCCAGACTTCTTCTCACGCTTTAGGGCCCCTAGAATGCCAGGGCAGTATAAATACCCCACATGTGACCCCATTTCGGAAAGAAGACACCCCCAGGTATTCCGTGAGGGGCATATTGAGTCCATGAAAGATTGAAATTTTTGTCCCAAGTTAGCGGAACGGGAGACTTTGTGAGAAAAAAATTAAAAATATCAATTTCCGCTAACTTGTGCCAAAAAAAAAAAATTTCTATGAACTCGCCATGCCCCTCATTGAATACCTTGGGGTGTCTTCTTTCCAAAATGGGGTCACATGTGGGGTATTTATACTGCCCTGGCATTCTAGGGGCCCCAAAGCGTGAGAAGAAGTCTGGTATCCAAATGTCTAAAAATGCCCTCCTAAAAGGAATTTGGGCACCTTTGCGCATCTAGGCTGCAAAAAAGTGTCACACATCTGGTATCGCCGTACTCAGGAGAAGTTAGGGAATGTGTTTTGGGGTGTCATTTTACATATACCCATGCTGGGTGAGAGAAATATCTTGGTCAAATGCCAACTTTGAATAAAAAAATGGGAAAAGTTGTCTTTTGCCAAGATATTTCTCTCACCCAGCATGGGTATATGTAAAATGACACCCCAAAACACATTCCCCAACTTCTCCTGAATACGGCGATACCACATGTGTGACACTTTTTTGCAGCCTAGGTGGGCAAAGGGGCCCATATTCCAAAGAGCACCTTTAGGATTTCACAGGTCATTTACCTACTTACCACACATTAGGGCCCCTGGAAAATGCCAGGGCAGTATAACTACCCCACAAGTGACCCCATTTTGGAAAGAAGACACCCCAAGGTATTCCGTGAGGGGCATGGCGAGTTCCTAGAATTTTTTATTTTTTGTCACAAGTTAGTGGAAAATGCTTATTTTTTTTTTTTTTTTTTTTTCATACAAAGTCTCATATTCCACTAACTTGTGACAAAAAATAAAAAGTTCCATGAACTCACTATGCCCATCAGCGAATACCTTGGGGTCTCTTCTTTCCAAAATGGGGTCACTTGTGGGGTAGTTATACTGCCCTGGCATTCTAGGGGCCCAAATGTGTGGTAAGGAGTTTGAAATCAAATTCTGTAAAAAATGACCTGTGAAATCCGAAAGGTGCTCTTTGGAATATGGGCCCCTTTGCCCACCTAGGCTGCAAAAAAGTGTCACACATCTGGTATCTCCGTAATCGGGAGAAGTTGGGGAATGTGTTTTGGGGTGTCATTTTACATATACCCATGCTGGGTGAGAGAAATATCTTGGCAAAAGACAACTTTTCCCATTTTTTTATACAAAGTTGGCATTTGACCAAGATATTTATCTCACCCAGCATGGGTATATGTAAAAAGACACCCCAAAACACATTCCTCAACTTCTCCTGAATACAGAGATACCAGATGTGTGACACTTTTTTGCAGCCTAGGTGGGCAAAGGGGCCCACATTCCAAAGAGCACCTTTCGGATTTCACAGGTCATTTACCTACTTACCACACATTTGGGCCCCTAGAATGCCAGGGCAGTATAACTACCCCACAAGTGACCCCATTTTGGAAAGAAGAGACCCCAAGGTATTCGCTGATGGGCATAGTGAGTTCATGGAAGTTTTTATTTTTTGTCACAAGTTTGTGGAATATGAGACTTTGTATGAAAAAAAAAATAAAAAAAAAAATCATCATTTTCCACTAACTTGTGACAAAAAATAAAAAATTCTAGGAACTCGCCATGCCCCTCACGGAATACCTTGGGGTGTCTTCTTTCCAAAATGGGGTCACTTGTGGGGTAGTTATACTGCCCTGGTATTCTAGGGGCCCAAATGTGTGGTAAGGAGTTTGAAATCAAATTCAGGAATAAATGAGGAGTGAAATCCGAAAGGTGCTCTTTGGAATATGGGCCCCTTTGCCCACCTAGGCTGCAAAAAAGTGTCACACATCTGGTATCCCCGTACTCAGGAGAAGTTGAGGAATGTGTTTTGGGGTGTCTTTTTACATATACCCATGCTGGGTGAGATAAATATCTTGGTCAAATGACAACTTTGTATAAAAAAATGGGAAAAGTTGTCTTTTGCCAAGATATTTCTCTCACCCAGCATGGGTATATATAAAATGACACCCCAAAACACATTCCCCACCTTCTCCTGAGTACGGAGATACCAGATGTGTGACACTTTTTTGCAGCCTAGGTGGGCAAAGGGGCCCATATTCCAAAGAGCACCTTTCGGATTTCACAGGTCATTTTTTACAGAATTTGATTTCAAACTCCTTACCACACATTTGGGCCCCTAGAATGCCAGGGCAGTATAACTACCCCACAAGTGACCCCATTTTGGAAAGAAGAGACCCCAAGGTATTCGCTGATGGGCATAGTGAGTTCATAGAACTTTTTATTTTTTGTCACAAGTTAGTGGAATATGAGACTTTGTAAGAAAAAAAAAAAAAAAAAAAAAATCATAATTTTCCGCTAACTTGTGACAAAAAATAAAAAGTTCTATGAACTCACTATGCCCATCAGCGAATACCTTAGGGTGTGTACTTTCAGAAATGGGGTCATTTGTGGGGTGTTTGTACTGTCTGGGCATTGTAGAACCTCAGGAAACATGACAGGTGCTCAGAAAGTCAGAGCTGCTTCAAAAAGCGGAAATTCACATTTTTGTACCATAGTTTGTAAACGCTATAACTTTTACCCAAACCATTTTTTTTTTACCCAAACATTTTTTTTTTATCAAAGACATGTAGAACTATAAATTTAGAGCAAAATTTCTATATGGATGTCGTTTTTTTTTGCAAAATTTTACAACTGAAAGTGAAAAATGTCATTTTTTTGCAAAAAAATCGTTAAATTTCGATTAATAACAAAAAAAGTAAAAATGTCAGCAGCAATGAAATACCACCAAATGAAAGCTCTATTAGTGAGAAGAAAAGGAGGTAAAATTCATTTGGGTGGTAAGTTGCATGACCGAGCAATAAACGGTGAAAGTAGTGTAGGTCAGAAGTGTAAAAAGTGGCCTGGTCTTTCAGGGTGTTTAAGCACTGGGGGCTGAAGTGGTTAATGTGACCTATAAACTGTACAACTCAATTGAAAAACAAACTGAAATCTTTTAGGTAGAGGGAAGAAAAAATATAAAAATAAAATAATATGGTTGCATTAGTGTGCACACCCTTAAACTAATACTTTGTTGAAGCACCTTTTGATTTTATTACAGCACTCAGTCTTTTTGGGTATGAGTCTATCAGCATAGCACATTTTGACTTGGCAAGATTTGCCCACTCTTCTTTGCAAAAACACTGCAAATCTGTCAGATTGTGAGGGCATCTCCTGTGCACAGCCCTCTTCAGGTCACCCCACAGATTTTCAATCGGATTCAGGTCTGGGCCCTGGCTGGGCCATTCCAAAACTTTAATCTTCTTCTGTTGAAGCCATTCCTTTGTTGATTTGGATGTATGCTTTGGGTCGTTAAGAAATATAATCAAAAAATCAAGACAGCACTACTCACTGAGTCCTTTCAGCTAATCCATTTAGTGGCATTGCCCACAGTATCGGGTCCTGGGTTCTAGGTCTCCTCAAATAATAGCAATGTTGTAGAAAACTCCAATGATACAAAAATTTAGCATTCGGTGTGAATAAAATAAGAAGAATTTTTGTATCATTGGAGTGCCGCAGTTTTCTACAATATTGCTTTGGGTCGTTGTCATGCTGAAAGATGAAGTTTCTCTTCATGTTCAGCTTTCTAGCACAAGTCTGAAGGTTTTATGCCAATATTGACTAGTATTTGGAACTGTTCATAATTCCCTCTAGCTTAACTAAGGCCCCAGTTCCAGCTGAGGAAAAACAGCCCCAAAGCATGATGCTGCCACTACTATGCTTCACTGTGGGTATGGTGTTTTTCTGGTGATGTGCAGTGTTGTTTTTGCACCAAACATATCTTTTGGAATTATGGCCAAAAAGTTCAACCTTGGTTTCATCAGACCATAACACCTTTTCTCACTTACTTTTGGGAGACATCAGATGTGTTTTTACAAAATGTAGCCTGGCTTGGATGTTTTTCTTCGTAAGAAAAGGCTTTCATCTTGCCACTCTACCCCATAGCCCAGACATATGAAGAATACGGGAGATTGTTGTCACATGTAAAACATAGCCAGTACTTGCCAGATATTCCTGCAGCTCCTTTAATGTTGCTGTGGCCTCTTGGTAGCCTCCCAGACCAGTTTTCTTCTTGTCTTTTCATCAATTTTGGAGGGACGTCCAGTTCTTGGTAATGTCACTGTTGTGCCAAATTTTCTGCCCTTGATGATGACTGTCTTCACTGTGTTCACTGTGTTCCATGGTATATCTAATGCCTTGGAAATTCTTTTGTACCCTTTTCCTGACTGATACCTTTTAACAAAGAGATCCCTCTCATGCTTTGGAAGCTCTCTGTGGACCATGGCTTTTGCTGTGGGATGCGACTAAGAAAATTTCAGGAAAGACCAACTAGAGCAGCTGAACTTTTTTGGGGGTTAATCAGAGGCACTTTAATTAATGGCAGGTGTATGCTGACTCCTATTTAACATGTGGATGTGATTGCTTAATTCTGAACACGGTACAGTTTATAGGTCACATTAAAGGTGGAAAAAGTTCTGAAATGATTTATCTTTGTCTAATTTTTTACAGCACAGAAACATGACATTTTAACAGGGGGGTGTAGACTTTTTATATCCACTGTATGTCCTTCGAATATAATTTTTTAGAGGGTCCGCTCACCAGCAGGCCCTCACATATAATTTTTTAGAGGGTCCGCTCAACTCAATGTGAATGAGGCCCTCCTTTATGTGATATACAGGTTGTATCGGAGTTCCTGTTCCTTGTAATTTAAGTAAATATACAGGAAAGAATGTTTTCAATTTTTTTTTTTCCTATAAAATCGATTTTTTACTTTGGTTTTGTGCGTAAAACCTTAATTAGATTGTGGGCCTGGTGATTAGTTTAAGGCCTTTAAAGCAGCATCAGCAGCAGCATGGTGATAAAAATGAGCGGCAAGGTGACATGGTGTGGAGATGGCAGCATGAGGAGGCCACATAGTGGCACAATGACTGAGTCTGGATAAAAGAGTAA
Organism: Bufo bufo; assembly: GCF_905171765.1. Taxonomy (NCBI): domain Eukaryota; kingdom Metazoa; phylum Chordata; class Amphibia; order Anura; family Bufonidae; genus Bufo; species Bufo bufo. The sequence continues at coordinate 235,099,530 of NC_053393.1, forward strand.
GGCCACAGATTGTTTAGAAAGATGCAGATGGAAACAAATCTGTAGAGCTGTATGACGGTCACCTGCAGATTAATGCAGCCATCAAAATCAAGTTGGGTTTGTCGGTTCCACCTCAGCTCACCAGCAGTCCCGCACCTAAAATCTTTTACAGGGTCAGCTCACCTGCAGTTTCGCAACTCAAATCTTTTACAGGGTCAGCTCAGCTGCAGACTCGCAACTCAAATCTTTTACAGGGTTAGCTCAGCTGTAGGCCCACAACTCAAATCTTTTACTGGGTCAGCCAACATGCAGGCCTTCGCATAGAATTTTTTAGACGGTCAGCTCAGTTGCAGGCCCTCACATATAATGTTTTAGAAGTTCAGCTCACCCACAGGCACTCGCATATAATGTTTTACAGGGTCAGCTCACCAGCAGGCCCACACCTAAACGGGCCTGCACGGGGACGTGCGATCAGGCAGAAGTTATCTAGATTCAACAAAGCGGCAGCAGGGCCTCTCCTGTATAACGTTTCCTCTTTAGTGTTAAGCGAGCATGCTCGGACGAATACCTGCTCGGCTCGAGCATCGCTATGCTCGGCACACCAAAATACCGTAGTGACATTCCCTGTAATTTTTTATTACTGATTCCAATAACAGAGCATCTTAAGAGTCCTGCATTGTTATTTATCGTCACTACCTCCACGAGTCGGGAGTGTGTGATTTGCGTTCCACCCACTTTGCCACCACCCATAATGTTTTAGATGGTCAGATCATCAGGCCCTGGCTCCTAATGTTTTTGAGGGTCACAAGCAGGCCATCAATCATAATTTTTAAAGGGTGTGTATGATGCCCTAAAGGGTGTATCGGAGTGCCTCTTCCTTGTAATTTTTGGCAGCACTTGAACTTTATATACAGTACAGACCAAAAGTTTGGACACACCTTCTCATTCAAAGAATTTTCTTTATTTTCATGACTATGAAAATTGTAGATTCACACTGAAGGCATCAAAACTATGAATTAACACATGTGGAATTATATACATAACAAACAAGTGTGAAACAACTGAAAATATGTCATATTCTAGGTTCTTCAAAGTAGCCACCTTTTGCTTTGATTACTGCTTTGCACACTCTTGGCATTCTCTTGATGAGCTTCAAGAGGTAGTCCCCTGAAATGGTTTTCACTTCACAGGTGTGCCCTGTCAGGTTTAATAAGTGGGATTTCTTGCCTTATAAATGGGGTTGGAACCATCAGTTGCGTTGAGGAGAAGTCAGGTGGATACACAGCTGATAGTCCTACTGAATAAACTGTTAGAATTTGTATTATGGCAAGAAAAAAGCAGCTAAGTAAAGAAAAACGAGTGGCCATCATTACTTTAAGAAATGAAGGTCAGTCAGTCAGCCGAAAAATTGGGAAAACTTTGAAAGTAAGGGCTATTTGACCATAAAGGAGAGTGATGGGGTGCTGCGCCAGATGACCTGGCCTCCACAGTCACCGGACCTGAACCCAATCGAGATGGTTTGGGGTGAGCTGGACCGCAGAGTGAAGGCAAAAGGGCCAACAAGTGCTAAGCATCTCTGGGAACTCCTTCAAGACTGTTGGAAGACCATTTCAGGGGACTACCTCTTGAAGCTCATCAAGAGAATGCCAAGAGTGTGCAAAGCAGTAATCAAAGCAAAAGGTGGCTACTTTGAAGAATCTAGAATATGACATATTTTCAGTTGTTTCACACTTGTTTGTTATATATATAATTCCACATGTGTTAATTCATAGTTTTGTTGCCTTCATAGTCATGAAAATAAAGAAAACTCTTTGAATGAGAAGGTGTGTCCAAACTTTTGGTCTGTACTGTACAAGTAAATATTCAGGAAAGAATGATTTCTATCAATTTTTCCTCTAAAATCGATTTTTTTTCCATGGTTTTGTGCGTATTATTGTCATTATGTAAAAGTGGCGTACTATTCGGACAACATAGTTCCCAGCAGCAACCAGCGAGTCCAAAATGCATCCATACATCCACCTCATGCTGTTACAGAACCATTTTGGTGGTGTTACCAACAATTTCTGACTTTTTCTTATGAACCAGGCACCCTCTCCTCTTCAGAGCAGGGGGTACCTGGTTTTATGCTCGGGTTCTCCCATTGACTTCCATTATACTCTGGTGCTCGGTCGAGCACCCGAATATCACGATTTGTTTGGCCCGAGCGCCCGAGCACTATGATGGTGCTCGATCAACACTAGTGGTGAGGTGAAAGCAGCATGTGGAGACCACAGAGTGGCACAATGACAGAGTCTGTAGGTGGCGGCAGCATCAGGAGGCCACAGAGTGGCACAATCAGGGCCGGCTACAGGTTCATGTGGGCCCTTGGGAGATAGATCTCAGTGGGCCCTCTTGAGGCATTTGTCAAATGTCATCATGGCATCTGAGAGTGTTAAAGAACCGAAGCGCGTGCTTCCTGCTCAGACACGCCTTCCCCCAGCGGAGATCAGGGAAAGCACCCTGTACTAAAAATGAGCCGCAGCCTGTACTAGGCTTCCAGGCTCATTGTTAGTATATCCCAGTTCAGGCCACTAGGTGGCAGCACTAAACTGAGATATATTGATTTCTATATAGAATAATGGAGCAATTTCCATTATTCTGTATAAGTTGCAATCTGATGAAAAGTAATTACGGTAAAAAAAAAGTTTAAAAAAAGTTTTGTAAATACCGTATATACTCGAGTATAAGACGAGTTTTTTGGCACACATTTTTGTCTTATACTCGAGTCTAGGTCTGTATTATGGCAACTTACATTGCCATAATACAGACTATGACATGTTGGGGGCCGGAGAAGCTGTTACTTACCTTTACAGCTGCTCCGGTCAGCTCCCAGCACATCCACGCGGCACCTCTGTTAAAGCGACACTGACAGGCTCAATAAGCATCCAGCCGTTCTGAAGCCTCACCCAGCTCATCAATATTCACTTCGCTGGGCGGCGGCTACAACTCTCCCCGACTCAAGTGCCCGGCGCATGCGCATAAAGCAGAGGCTGCAGAGGCCTCTAAGACGCAGACTGTCTGTACGCAGGCGCGATGTGACCCCGGCCGGGCACATGCGCTGAAGATTAGATGGAGGACGTGCCCAGAGGATTGAATTGGCCATGAGCAGGATCTTGAGTCGGGGAGAGTTGTAGCCGCAGGGAGAGTTGTATCCTGTAGGGCTTCAGAACGGCAGTTGGGAGCGGCTGGCTGGGCGCATTTTGAGATGAAACGCCGCCCCTTGGGCAGATTGGAGACGAGACAAGCAGGTTATAAAACTTTAGTTTTCGGTATTTATAAGGTGGACATGGGGGATACTTAGATGATTTTAATACACTTGATAAAACCTGTACTGTCATATATATACCTAAATATGCTTATTGGGCCTGTCAGAGTCAGACTCCCATCAATCTGAGTCACCCTCTTGCAGATGTGTGTATATAATGTAGAGTGTGTGCATTATATACACATAATGAAATTTACCAGTAGCTGCTGCATTTCCCACCCTAGTCTTATACTCGAGTCAATAATTTTTCCAATTTTTTGGGGGTAAAATTAGGGGCCTCGGCTTATATTCGGGTCGGCTTATACTCGAGTATATACAGTCGTGGCCAAAAGTTTTGAGAATGACAAAAATATTAGTTTTCGAAAAGTTTGCTGCTAAACTGCTTTTAGATCTTTGTTTCAGTTGATTCTGTGATGTAGTGAAATATAATTACACACACTTCATAAGTTTCATAGGCTTTTATCGACAATTACATGAAATTTATGCAAAGAGTCAGTATTTGCAGTGTTGACCCTTCTTTTTCAGGACCTCTGCAATTCGACTGGGCATGCTCTCAATCAACTTCTGGGCCAATTCCTGACTGATAGCAACCCATTCTTTCCTAATCACTTCTTGGAGTTTGTCAGAATTAGTGGGTTTTTATTTGTCCACCCGCCTCTTGAGGATTGACTACAAGTTCTCAATGGGATTAAGATCTGGGGAGTTTCCAGGCCATGGACCCAAAATGTCAACATTTTGGTCCCCGAGCCACTTAGTTATCACTTTTGCCTTATGGCACGGTGCTCCATCGTGCTGGAAAATGCATTGTTCTTCACCAAACTGTTGTTGGATTGTTGGAAGAAGTTGCTGTTGGAGGGTGTTTTGGTAACATTCTTTATTCATGGCTGTGTTTTTGGGCAAAATTGTGAGTGAGCCCACTCCCTTGGATGAGAAGCAACCCCACACATGAATGGTCTCAGGATGCTTTACTGTTGGCATGACACAGGACAGATGGTAGCGCTCACCTTTTCTTCTCCGGACAAGCCTTTTTCCAGATGCCCCAAACAATCGGAAAGAGGCTTCATCGGCGAATATGACTTTGCCCCAGTCCTCAGCAGTCCATTCCCCATACTTTCTGCAGAAGATCAATCTGTCCCTGATGTTTTTTTTGGACAGAAGTGGCTTCTTTGCTGCCCTTCTTGACACCAGGCCATCTTCCAAAAGTCTTCGCCTCACTGTGCGTGCAGATGCGCTCACACCTGCCTGCTGCCATTCCTGAGCAAGCTCTGCACTGTGGCACTCCGATCCCGCAGCTGAATCCTCTTTAAGAGACGATCCTGGCGCTTGCTGGACTTTCTTGGATGCCCTGAAGCCTTCTTAACAAGAATTGAACCTCTTTCCTTGAAGTTCTTGATGATCCTATAAATTGTTGATTGAGGTGCAATCTTAGTAGCCACAATATCCTTGCCTGTGAAGCCATTTTTATGCAATGCAATGATGGCTGCACGCGTTTCTTTGCAGGTCACCATGGTTAACAATGGAAGAACAATGATTTCAAGCATCACCCTCCTTTTAACATGTCAAGTCTGCCATTTTAACCCAATCAGCCTGACATAATGATCTTCAGCCTTGTGCTCGTCAACATTCTCACCTGAGTTAACAAGACGATTACTGAAATGATCTCAGCAGATCCTTTAATGACAGCAATGAAATGCAGTGGAAAGGTTTTTTTGGGATTAAGTTAATTTTCATGGCAAAGAAGGACTATGCAATTCATCTGATCACTCTTCATAACACTCTGGAGTATATGCAAATTGCTATTATAAAAACTTAAGCAGCAACTTTTCCAATTTCCAATATTTATGTAATTCTCTAAACTTTTGGCCACGACTGTACGGTATTTAGAAAACTTAAATGTAAAAAAAAAAGGCTGATTTGCCATTTTTTCATCACTTTATCTCCCAAGAAAATTTAATAAAAGGTGATCAAGTCATACACACCCCAAAATGGTAATGTAAAAAAATAAAAAGATTTCCCTCAAATGAGCTCCCACACATCTCTGTAGACATAACTATAAAATAAAAAGTTTTGCGGGTCACCGGGGAGCTGGGGTTCTGTTAGGGTTGCCACCTTTCCCAACAAAAAATAATAGTTACACAAATTAAAAGGGTTGGTATGTCTATTTAAGTTTTTTTTAGCCTTTATTTTTCAAATGATTATGCTGGGATTCGAACTCAAAGCCTTCTACATTAAAGTCAAGAACCTTAACCACTGGGCTATAGAGCTTCATGTTAAACTGTGTTCATATATTATGGTTAAAAACCTCAGCAGTAGTTTCCCACATATTATGCATTCATATATATCAGAAGTATGATTATATATATATATATATATATATATACACTGCTCAAAAAAATAAAGGGAACATTTAAACAACACAATGTAACTCCAAGTCAATCACACTTCTGTGAAATCAAACTGTCCACTTAGGAAGCAACACTGAGTGACAATCAATTTCACATGCTGTTGTGCAAATGGGATAGACAACAGGTGGAAATTATAGGCAATTAGCAAGACACCCCCAATAAAGGAGTGGTTCTCCAGGTGGTAACCACAGACCACTTCTCAGTTCCTATGCTTCCTGGCTGATGTTTTGGTCACTTTTGAATGCTGCCGATGCTTTCACTCTAGTGGTAGCATGAGACGGAGTCTACAACCCACACAAGTGGCTCAGGTAGTGCAGCTTATCCAGTATGGCACATCAATGCGAGCTGTGGCAAGAAGGTTTGCTGTGTCTGTCAGCGTAGTGTCCAGAGCATGGAGGCGCTACCAGGAGACAGGCCAGTACATCAGGAGACGTGGAGGAGGCCGTAGGAGGGCAACAACCCAGCAGCACGACCACTACCTCCGCCTTTGTGCAAGGAGGAACAGGAGGAGCACTGCCAGAGCCCTGCAAAATGACCTCCAGCAGGCCACAAATGTGCATGTGTCTGCTCAAACGGTCAGTAACAGACTCCATGAGAATGATATGAGGGCCTGACGTCCACAGGTGGGGGTTGTGCTTACAGCCCAACACTGTGCAGGACGTTTGGCATTTGCCAGAGAACACCAAGATTGGGAAATTCGCCACTGGCGCCCTGTGCTCTTCACAGATGAAAGCAGGTTCACACTGAGCACATGTGACAGACGTGACAGAGTCTGGAGACGCCGTGGAGAACGTTCTGCTGCCTGCAACATCCTCCAGCATGACCGGTTTGGCATTGGGTCAGTAATGGTGTGGGGTGGCATTTCTTTGGAGGGCCGCACAGCCCTCCATGTGCTCGCCAGAGGTAGCCTGACTGCCATTAGGTACCGAGATGAGATCCTCAGACCCCTTGTGAGACCATATGCTGGTGCGGTTGGCCCTGGGTTCCTCCTAATGCAAGACAATGCTAGACCTCATGTGGCTTGAGTGTGTCAGCAGTTCCTGCAAGACGAAGGCATTGATGCTATGGACTGGCCCGCCCGTTCCCCAGACCTGAATCCAATTGAGCACATCTGGGACATCATGTCTCGCTCTATCCACCAACGTCATGTTGCACCACAGACTGTCCAGGAGTTGGCAGATGCTTTAGTCCAGGTCTGGGAGGAGATCCCTCAGGAGACCGTCCGCCACCTTATCAGGAGCATGCACAGGCGTTGTAGGGAGGTCATACAGGCACGTGGAGGCCACACACACTACTGAGCCTCATTTTGACTTGTTTTAAGGACATTACATCAAAGTTGGATCAGCCTGTAGTGTGTTTTTCCACTTTAATTTTGAGTGTGACTCCAAATCCAGACCTCCATGGGTTGAAAAATTTGATTTCCATTTTTTTTTTTGTGTGATTTTGTTGTCAGCACATTCAACTATGTAAAGAACAAAGTATTTCAGAAGAATATTTAATTAATTCAGATCTAGGATGTGTTATTTTTGTGTTCCCTTTATTTTTTTGAGCAGTGTATTTTTCTTTCGCCATTAATACACAGCAAAAAGGGCTTCACAACATATATAGGGCAAATAAGACTAGATACTCTAGAAACATTTACTTGCAATAAACCCTGGTAATGGCTGTATCAAACAGCACTTGCACCCCAATAACAAGAACGGTTTGCTGGAATGACAGAGCTGTATAATGGCAATTTGGATCCCCAGTCAGTGCACCAAGGTGTATTAGGATTGTTCCTATTACCCAGTCTGTAACCTTCCCTACTGAACCCTGTTCTACACAAATGCTGTGGAATGATTCCTCCCTATCCTTTCCCTGCACTTGTAAATCATTTTTTCACCACAATCAAGTCTTTCCTATCACCGTCCCTAGCGCCTGCAGACGTCTCTTGCACTAAGTACGCTGGTAAATGGCAGAATCTAAGATGGCTGCTGCTATTTATAGGGCTGTAACATCACAGGGCTGGCTGGCTGCTGATTGTATGTTGCATACATGGCTTTATGGGTGATCCCACCTTCCCAGAGTTCCTTTCTCCATGTCCTCGCACATGTAGAAGCTATTTTAGGAAAAAATGTGATTCGTTAGCACGAAGCACGAGGAGATTCAGCGAAATTCGGTGCGAATCTAATTTTTCATGAAATTCAGATCGAATTCTACTTTGTCAGCTTCGATTCGCTCATCTCTAGTGGACCCTATAGTCACACTAGGGGCAGTCGGGGAAGAGCATGGAAGGGGTTGCAAAGATCCCACCATGATATCCCACACTGTAAAAATAGTAAAACAAAAAAAATACGTTTCATATTTTGTATTTGTATTGAGCCACAGAATAAGGGTGTTACCGGTATGTCATTTTTAACGCACAGTGAATGCTGTCAAAACCCAAAAAACCTTGGCGGAATTTTTTTTTTTTCAATTTAACCCAACAAAGAATTTTTTCCCATTTTCCAGTAACAGGCATTATAAATTGAATGGTGCCCTTAAATAGTACAACTTATCCCCCTGCAAAAAAAATAAGCCCTAATATGGCAATATGAATAAAAAAAATAAAAAAAAATTTTTCTGGTTATTGGAACGTTGAGAGGAAAAAATCTAAATGCAAAACCAAAAATGGGCCCTGTCTATATGCTCTGAAAACAATACAAACAATGAAGAAATTTCCAAAACAGACTGAGAATAAATATAAAAATGTACACATCAAAACTGTAAATGACTCTGTTCTGTCAAATGGAAAACTACTGAAGGAACAGAAATTATTTTTTTAACACTGTAGGCATGAATCCCTTTAAAAAAAAGAATGATTTCCATATTCCAAGTGTAAAATCGAAAACTATACAGATATATACTATGAACCGGATGGTATTTCTCTTTAAAAATGTATTACGGTTAAAACCAGATGGGCTAACCATGGTGGATGGATTATTGACATAAGGGACAAGAGACTGAAAACTACTGTAGTTGCTGCCATATAATATGTTAGCCAAACAGGGGACTGTTGCTGGTGTGGGGTTTGGCTGGTTAGGTACGTGGGACAATATGCTAATTATTGCTGTTGTGGTCTGCAATTTCCTGAAAATGCCAATTTTGTATGAGAATTACATAAAGGGGCCAATCATTGACCACTATATACACTTTACCTAATAATTAAAGTTATACTTCACTTTATCCCCTGCATCCTGAAATTACATACATGGAAAGGGAGGGACTGTAGTACCAACAACTTGGCCAGGTGCATGTTCAGCTTCTGCGATGTTGGATGAGTGCGTGCATACTGTCGTATTTTTGCAATTGCCTCCGTGATTGATTGTTTTCGGCACAGTTGAAGAGGAGTATGAAGAGAAGGAGTATCAGGAGCAATAGATGACATTGAAGTTGATGGGAAGGAAGGACAACTTCTGACATTGACGAGCCCTGAATGCTGGAGAGGGTGTGCAGGCCGTTGGGAGATGCAGCAGTTGTTGCATCAGGCTTAAACACTAAATGGGAAGAAAGGGATGCAAATGAACTCTTAACAAGCTTTGCCTCTAATGTCACCAGATATAAGGCAGCTATCCTATAAGTCAATGTTTTACCCTTTAAATAAGTCTTGAGACATGACTCGGATATTAAACAAGCCAGTACCTCATCTGCAGACAGCTGTTTCAGGGTGATTGCTCCTCATTAGAGTTGAGCGGACACCTGGATGTTCGGGTTTGCAGGTTCGGCCAAAATTAAAAAAAAAAAAAACGAATTCGGGACCCGAACTTGACCCGAACTTGACCCCGAACCCGAACCCCATTAAAGTCAATGGGGACCCGAACTTTTGAGCACTAAATTGGCTGTAAAAATGTCATGGAAAGAGCTAGAGGGCTGCAAAAGGCAGCAAAATGTGCTTAAGAGCATGGCAAATGCTCTGCAAACAAATGTGGATAGGAAAATTAATTAAAAAAAACATAAAAGACCTTAAAAAAATTAAAATTAGGAATGATGTAGGAGAAAGAGGTTAAGGAGGCGGTGAAAGGGTGGATGTGGCCATGTAGGCTCACGTGGCGGTCTAGGTGGAAGCGGCGAAGGAGGAATAGGTAGCCAACACAAATGTGTGTTATTTTGCATTTTTACATAGGGGTATCCCCCAAAATATTGGGACATATATAAAAAAAAAAAAAAGGAATAAGTGCACTTGAGTACAAGGATGGATGGTTGAGGCTGTTAGAACTGTCTATTCTGCACAAGGTACAGACAAGTCCTGAGGGATCCAAGCATGGTTAATTTTAATGAACGTGAGCTTGTCCACGTTGGCTGTGGACAGGCGGCTGCGTCTGTCTGTAATGACGCCTCCTGCCGTGCTAAATACACGTTCAGAGAGTACACTGGCTGCAGGGCAGGCCAGCACCTCCAAGGCATGCAGGGCAAGCTCTGGCCATATGGACAATTTGGAGACCCAGAAGTTGAATGGGGCAGAACCATCAGTCAGTACGTGTAGGCGTGTGCACAGGTACTGTTCCACCATGTTGTTCAAATGCTGCCTCCTGCTAACACGCTCCATATCAGCAGTTGGGGCCGGTTGTTGCGGCGAGGTGACAAAGCTTTTCCACATGTCAGCCATGCTAACCCTGCCTTCTGAGGTGCTGGCGCTGACACAGCTGCGTTGGCGACCTCTTCCTCCTCCCCTGCCTTCGCCTTGTGCTTCCACTTGTCCCCCGGCGTCAGACGGCAATGCTCTCAGAAGCGCGTCTACCAGCGTGCGCCTGTAGTCGCGCATCTTCCAATCACGCTCCAGTGAGGGAATTAAGGGTGGCACATTGTCATTGTAACGGGGATCCAGCAGGGTGGCCACCCAGTAGTCAGCACACGTTAAAATGTAGTCGCTCATGTGTGCCAGGCTGCCCAGAGGTAAGGACAAGCTGTCCTCTGTGGGAGGCGTATTGTCTGCGTCCTCCGTATCCCCCCAGCCACGCACCAGTGATAGGCCCAAGCTGCGTTGAATGCCACCCCACTGTGAACATGCTTCATCCCCATCCTCCTCGTCCTCCAGTAGTGGGCCCTGGCTGGCCAAATTTGTACCTGGCCTCTGCTGTTGCAAAAATCCTCTTTCTGAGCAACTTCTAAAAGACTGGCCTGAAAGTGTTAGAGATGACCCCTCTTCCTCGTCCTGGGCCACATCCTCTTCCATCATCGCCCTAAGTGTTTTCTCAAGGAGACATAGAAGTGGTATTGTAACGCTGATAACGGCGTCATCGCCACTGGCCATGTTGGTGGAGTACTCAAAAAAGCGCAACAGGACACATAGGTCTCGCATGGAGGCCCAGTCATTGGTGGTGAAGTGGTGCTGTTCCGCAGTGCGACTCACCCGTGCATGCTGCAGCTGAAACTCCACTATGGCCTGCTGCTGCTCGCACAGTCTTTCCAGCATGTGCAAGGTGGAGTTCCACCTGGTGGGCACGTCGCATATGAGGCGGTGAGCGGGAAGGCCGAAGTTACGCTGTAGAGCAGACAGCCGAGCGGCGGCAGAATGAGAATGTCGGGAGCGCGCACAGACGGCCCGCACTTTACGCAGCAGCTCTGACATGCACATGCGCCAGGCAAGGGATGTGCGTCAAACCGGATAGTCCCAGAGCTGCAAAGAGATTTCGCCCATTATCCCACACCACCAGGCCGAGCTTGAGGCTCACTGGCAGCAACCACTCGTTGGTCTGTTGTTCTATACCCCACCAAAACTCCTGCGCGGTGTGGGGCCTGTCCCCCAAACACATCAGTTTCAGAACGGCCTGCTGACGTTTACCCCTGGCTGTGCTGAAGGTGGTGGTAAAGATCTGTCACTGACCGGATGAGGAGGTGGTAGAAGAGGAGGAGGAAGCCGAGTAGAAAGAGGAGGCAACAGGAGGCAAAGAATGATGCCCTGCGATCCTTGGCAGTGGAAGGACGTGTGCCAAACAGCTCTCCGCCTGGGGCTCAGCCGCCACTACATATACCCAGTGTGCAGTTAGGGAGATATAGCGTCCCTGGCTGTGCTTACTGGTCCACGTATCTGTGGTTAGGTGGACCTTGCCACAGATGGCGTTGCGCAGTGCACACTTGATTTTATCCGATACTTGGTTGTGCAGGGAGGGCACGGCTCTCCTGGAGAAGTAGTGGCGGCTGGGAACGACGTACTGTGGGACAGCAAGCGACATGAGCTGTTTGAAGCTGTCTGTCTCCACCAGCCTGAATGACAGCATTTCAAAGGCCAGTAGTTTAAAAATGCTGGTATTCAGGGCCAGGGATCGAGGGTGGCTAGGTGGGAATTTACGCTTTCTATCAAAGATTTGTGAGATGGAGAGCTGAACGCTTCCGTGTGACATGGTGGAGATGCTTGGTGACGGAGGTGGTGTTGTTGGTGGCACATCCTCTGTTTGCTGGGCGGCAGGTGCCAACGTTCCTCCAGAGGCGGAGTAAGAGGCCGAGGCAGCAGCAGAAGAGGAAGCAGGAGGGGCCTGAACCCTTTCTTGGTTTTGAAGGTGCTTACTCCACTGCAGCCCGTGTCTCGCAAGTAGATGCCTGGTCATGCAGGTTGTGCTAAGGTTCAGAACGTTAAGGCCTCGCTTCAGGCTCTGATGGCACAGCGTACAAACCACTCGGGTCTTGTCGTCAGCACATTGTGTGAAGAAGTGCCATGCCAGTGAACTCCTTAAAGCTGCCTTTGGTGTGCTCGGTCCCTGGTGACGGTGGCCAGTAGCAGGCGAACTGTTTTGGCGACGGCTGCTCTGCTTTTGCACCCTGCTCCAGCTTTTGCTACGCTGTTGGCTCGGTCTCACCACTGCCTCTTCCTCCGAACTCTGAAAGTCAGTGGCACGACCTTCATTCCATGTGGGGTCTAGGACCTCATCGTCCCTTGCATCGTCTTCCACCCAGTCTTCCTCCCTGACCTCCTTTTCGGTCTGCACACTGCAGAAAGACGCAGCAGTTGGCACCTGTGTTTCGTCATCATCAGAGACGTGCTGAGGTGGTATTCCTATGTCCTCATCAGGAAAAATAAGTGGTTGTGCGTCAGTGCATTCTATGTCTTTCACCGCTGGGGAAGGGCTAGGTGGATGCCCTTGGGAAACCCTGCCAGCAGAGTCTTCAAACAGCATTAAGAAACTGCTGCATGACTTGAGGCTCAGACAGGTTCCCCGATATGCACGGGGGTGATGTGACAGACTGATGGGCATGGGTTTCAGGCGCCACCTGTGCGCTTTCTGCAGAAGACTGGGTGGGAGATAATGTGAACGTGCTGGATCCACTGTCGGCCACCCAATTGACTAGCGCCGGCACTTGCTCAGGCCTTACCATACTTAGAACGGAATTAGGCCCAACCAAATAATGCTGTAGATTCTGGCGGCTACTGGGACCTGAGGTAGTAGGTTCAGTAGGACGTGTAGCTATGGCAGAACGGCCACGTCCTCTCCCTGCACCAGAGGCTCCACCAACACCACCACCACAACCATGACCGTGTACCTTATTAGATGTTTGCCTCATAGTTAGCGTTCACAAAGTAAAGTAAAAAGTGGTTAAGTCTGTGAAAAATATTTAACCGCCAATAAAAACCGTGATGTAGGGTATTGCACTCTAATTTTTTTTTTAACTCAATATGACAGCGGTATTTGTGGCCTAAATTTCACAGTAACTTATGCACGTCTAATCCCAGATGTGCAGTATATTAGAGTGTTTTTTCACCCCAGTAGGCACAAAGCTGTATTTCTGGCCTAAATGTGACACTCACTTATGCACGTCTAATCCCAGATATGCTGTATATCAGAGGTTTTTTTTTACCCCAGTAAGTACAAAGCCGTATTTCTGGCCTAAATGTGACAGTCACTTATGCACGTCTAATCCCAGATGTGCAGTATATTAGAGTGTTTTTTCACCCCAGTAAGCACAAAGCCGTATTTGTGTCCAAAATGTGACACTCACTTATTCACGCCTAATCCCAGATATGCAGTATATCAGAGGGTTTTTTCACCCCAGTAAGCACAAAGCCGTATTTGTGGCCTAAATGTGACACTCTCTTATGCATGTCTAATCCCAGATGTGCAGTATATCACATGGTTTTTTCACCCCAGTAAGCACAAAGCCGTATTTCTGGCCTAAATGTGACACTCATTTATGCACGTCTAATCCCAAATGTGCAAAATATCAGAGGGTTTTTTCACCCCAGTATGCACAAAGCCGTATTTCTGGCCTAAATGTGACAGTCACTTAGGAATGTCTAATACCAGATGTGCAGTATATCAGAGGGGTTTTTAACCCTAGAAAGCACAAAGCCGTATTTGTGGCCTAAATGTGACACTCACTTATGCAAGTCAAATCCTAGATGTGCACTATATGAAACAAATGGTTTTTTTTTTCACCCCAGTATGCCCCAGTATGAGAGCCTTATTTGTGGCCTAAATTTCACAGTCACTTATGCACGTCTAATCCCAGATGTGCAGTATATCAGAGGGTTTTTTCTCCCCGGTAAGCAAAAAGCTGTATTTCTGGGCTAAATGTGACACTCATTTATGCATGTCTAATCCCAGATGTGCTGTATATTAGAGGGTTTTTTCACCCCAGTAAGCACATTGCAGTATTTGTGGCCTAAATGTGACACTCACTTATGCACGTCTATTCATAGATATGCACTATATGAAACAGATGGTTTTTTTCACCCCAGTAAGCACAAAGCCGTATTTGTGGCCTAAATGTGAACTCACTTATGCACGTCTAATCCCAGATGTGCAGTATATCAGAGGGTTTTTTCACCCCAGTAACCAAAAAGAGGTATTTGTGGCCTAAATGTGACACTCACTTGTGCATGTCTAATCCCAGATGTGCAGTATATCAGAGGGTTTTTACACCCCAGTAAGAACAAAGCCATATTTCTGGCCTAAATGTGACAGTCACTTATGCATTTCTAATCCCAGATGTGCAGTATATTAGAGGGTTTTTTCACCCCAGTAAGCACAAAGCCGTAATTCTGGCCAAAATGTGACACTCACTTATGCACGTCTATTCCTAGATGTGCACATTATGAAACAGATGGTTTATTTTCACCCCAGTATGCCCCAGTATGAGAAAGCCGTATTTGTGGCCTAAATTTCACAGTCACTTATGCTCGTCTAATCCCAGTTGTGCAGTATATCAGAGGGTTTTTTCACCCCAGTAACCAAAAAGCCGTATTTCTGGCATAAATGTGACACACACTTATGCACGTCTAATCCCAGATGTGCAGTATATCAGAGGGTTTTTTCACCCCAGTAAGCACAAAGTAGTATTTGTGGCCTAAATGTGACACTCACTTATGCAAGTCTAATCCTAGATGTGCACTATATTAAACAAATGTTTTTTTTTCACCCCAGTATGCCCCAGTATGAGAAAGCCGTATTTGTGGCCTAAATTTCACAGTCACATATGCTCGTCTAATCCCAGATGTGCAGTATATCAGAGAGTTTTTTCACCCCAGTAACCAAAAAGCCGTATTTCTGGCATAAATGTTACAGTCACTTATGCATGTCTAATCCCAGATGTGCAGTATATTAGAGGGTTTTTTCACCCCAGTAAGCACAAAGCCGTATTTGTGGACTAAATGTGACACTCACTTATGCACGTCTAAACCCACATGTGCAGTATATCAGAGGGATTTTTCACCCCAGTAAGCACAAAGCCGTATTTCTGGACTAAATGTGACAGTCACTTAGGCATGTCTAATCCCAGATAATGCAGTATATTAGAGGGTTTTTTCACCCCAGTAAGCAAAAAGCTGTATTTCTGGGCTAAATGTGACACTCACTTTTGCAAGTCTTATCCTAGATGTGCACTATATGAAATAGATGTTTTTTTCTCACCCCAGTAAGCAAAAAGCTGTATTTCTGGCCTAAATGTGACACTCACTTATGCACGTCTAATCCTAGATGTGCACTTTATGAAACAGATGTTTTTTTTTCACCCAAGTATGAGAAAGCCGAATTTGTGGCCTAAATTTCACTGTCACTTATGCACGTCTAATCCCAGATGTGCAGTATATCAAACAGATGGGGGATTTTTCACCCCAGTAAGCACAAAGCCGTATTTCAGGCCTAAATGTGACAGTCACTTAGACATGTCTAATCCCAGATATGCAGTATATTAGAGGGTTTTTTCACCCCGGTAAGCAAAAAGCTGTATTTCTGGGCTAAATGTGACACTCACTTATGCATGTCTAATCCTAGATGTGCACTATATGAAACTGATGTTTTTTTTTCACCACAGTATGCCCCAGTATTAGAAAGCCGTATTTGTGGCCTAAATTTCACAGTCACTTTTGCACGTCTAATCCCAGATGTGCAGTATATCAAAGGGTTTTTTCTCCCCAGTAAACAAAAAGCTGTATTTCCGGCCTAAATGTGACACTCACTTATGCACGTCTAATCCTAGATGTGCACTATATGAAACAGATGTTTTTTTTTCGCCCCAGTATGAGAAAGCTGAATTTGTGGCCTAAATTTCACAGTCACTTATGCACGTCTAATCCCAGATGTGCAGTATATCAGAGGGTTTTTCACCCCAGTAAGCAAAAAGCTGTATTTCTTTGCTAAATGTGACACTCACTTATGCACGTCTAATCCTAGATGTGCACTATATGAAACAGATGGGTTTTTTTTCAACCCAATATGAGAAAGCCGTATTTGTGCCCTAAATTTCAGTCATTTATGCACGTCTAATCCAGATGTGCACTATATGAAACAGATGGTTTTTTTCCCCACAGTAAGCAAAAAGCTGTATTTCTGGCCTAAATGTGACACTCACTTATGCACGTCTAATCCTAGATGTGCACTATATGAAACAGATGTGTTTTTTTTCACCCCAGTATGCCCCAATATGAGAAAGCTGAATTTGTGGCCTAAATTTCACTGTCACTTATGCACGTCTAATCCCAGATGTGCAGTATATCAGAGGGTTTTTCACCCCAGTAAGCAAAAAGCTGTATTTCTGGCCTAAATGTAACACTCACTTATGCACGTCTAATCCTAGATGTGCAGTATATGAAACAGATGTTTTTTTTTTACCCCATTATGAGAAAGCCGTATTTGTGCCCTAAATTTCAGTCACTTATGCACGTCTAATCCCAGATGTGCACTATATCAGAGTTTTTTTTTATCCCAGTAACCAAAAAGCCGTATTTGTGGCCTATATGTGACACTCACTTATGCATGTCTAATCCCAGATGTGCAGTATATCAGAGGGTTTTTTCACCCCAGTAAGCACAAAACCGTATTTGTGGCCTAAATTTGACACTCACTTATGCACGTCTAATCCTAGATGTGCAGTATATCAGAGGGTTTTTTCACCCCAGTAAGCACAAAGCCGTATTTCTGGCCTAAATGTGACAGTCACTTAGGCATGTCTAATCCCAGATATGCAGTATATTAGAGGGTTTTTTCACCCCGGTAAGCAAAAAGCTGTATTTCTGGGCTAAATGTGACACTCACTTATGCACGTCTAATCCTAGATGTGCACTATATGAAATAGATGGTTTTTTCACCCCAGTAAGCACAAAGCCGTATTTGTTGCCTAAATGTGACACACACTTATGCATGTCTAATCCCAGATGTGCAGTATATTAGACTGTTTTTTCACCCTAGTAAGCACAAAGCCATATTTGTGGCCTAAATGTGACACTCACTTATGCACGTCTAATCCCACATGTGCAGTATATCAGAGGGATTTTTCACCCCAGTAAGCACAAAGCCGTATTTCTGGCCTAAATGTGACAGTCACTTAGGCATGTCTAATCCCAGATATGCAGTATATTAGATGGTGTTTTTTCTCACCCCAGTAAGCAAAAAGCTGTATTTCTGGCCTAAATGTGACACTCACTTATGCATGTCTAATCCTAGATGTGCACTATATGAAACTGATATTTTTTCACCACAGTATGCCCCAGTATGAGAAAGCCGTATTTGTGGCCTAAATTTCACAGTCACTTTTGCACGTCTAATCCCAGATGTGCAGTATATAAGAGGGTTTTTCACCCCAGTAAGCAAAAAGCTGTATTTCTGTGCTAAATGTGACACTCCCTTATGCACGTCTAATCCTAGATGTGCACTATATGAAATAGATGTTTTTTTTTCACCCCATTATGAGAAAGCTGTATTTGTGCCCTAAATTTCAGTCACTTATGCACGTCTAATCCCAGATGTGCACTATATCAGAGGTTTTTTTTACCCCAGTAACCACTAATCACCACAGTAAGCAAAAAGCTGTATTTCTGGCCAAAATGTTACACTCACTTATGCACGTCTAATCCTAGATGTGCACTATATGAAACAGATGGGTTTTTTTTCACCCCAGTATACCCCAGTATGAGAAAGCCGAATTTGTGGCCTAAATTTCACTGTCACTTATGCACGTCTAATCCCAGATGTGCAGTATATAAGAGGGTTTTTCACCCCAGTAAGCAAAAAGCTGTATTTCTGGGCTAAATGTGACACTCCCTTATGCACGTCTAATCCTAGATGTGCACTATATGAAACAGATGTTTTTTTTTCACCCCATTATGAGAAAGCTGTATTTGTGCCCTAAATTTCAGTCACTTATGCACGTCTAATCCCAGATGTGCACTATATCAGAGTTTTTTTTTACCCCAGTAACCAAAAAGCCGTATTTGTGGCCTATATGTGACACTCACTTATGCATGTCTAATCCCAGATGTGCAGTATATCAGAGGGTTTTTTCACCCCAGTAAGCACAAAGCCGTATTTGTGGCCTAAATTTGACACTCACTTATGCACGTCTAATCCCAGATGTGCAGTATATCAGAGGGTTTTTTCACCCCAGTAAGCACAAAGCTGTATTTCTGGCCTAAATGTGACACTCACTTATGCACGTCTAATCCAAGATGTGCACTATATGAAACAGATGTTTTTTTT
This sequence comes from Bufo bufo, assembly GCF_905171765.1. Classification (NCBI taxonomy): domain Eukaryota; kingdom Metazoa; phylum Chordata; class Amphibia; order Anura; family Bufonidae; genus Bufo; species Bufo bufo. The sequence continues at coordinate 235,118,141 of NC_053393.1, forward strand.
TCACCCCAGTATGCCCCAGTATGAGAAAGCCGTATTTGTGGCCTAAATTTCACAGTCAATTAAGCATGTCTAATCCCAGATGAGCAGTATATCAGAGTTTTTATTTACCCTAGTAAGCAAAAAGCTGTATTTCTGGCACAAATGTGACACTCACTTATGCACGTTTAATCCTAGATGTGCACTATATGAAATAGATAGTTTTTTCTCAACCCAGTATGCCCCAGTATGAGAAAGCCGTATTTGTATAAATCACAGATAAAATGCACCAAACGGATATGACACTGACTATACTGGCTAGTCATAAATGCAGATATTAAAAGCTGAGACTTTTGCCAATATATTCCTGTCAGGAAAATATCGGAGCCCATCATGCACCACGTCACGGTCACTCAGCATGGCAAGAGGTCCTACCACTACGCTAACTATGGTGTGAACAAGGTCTGAAGGTGATGAAATCCAGCTCACAGCCAAGCTTCCACACAACCGCCTAGCAGGACAACTAGTGCAATGTGAACAAAGAAAGACTGTAAGCCACACCCATATCAGACCATGTGATGGAAGTTACCAGGTGCAAAGGAGTGTTTAAATGCCAGGTAAAGGCACATACACTACATATACAACAAAACAAAAATCACAGAAATATTGTGGCAAATATGGGGGAACTGCTCAAACCCCAAACACTGTAGTGTGTTTTTCATTGGGGGAGCAGTCCCACCGCATGTAGACCGCAGCAAATGACTATCCCCAGCAAAAAAATGCATACTATGGAGGATGTCGGCGCGGTCCACATGCACCACATGCAAGCCGTATTTGTGGCCTAAATTTCACAGTCACTTATGCATATCTAATCCCAGATGTGCAGTATATCAGAGTTTTTTTTTACCCCAATAAGCAAAAAGCTGTATTTCTGGCCTAAATGTGACACTTACTTATGCACGTCTAATCCTAGATGTGCACTATTTGAAACAGATGGTTTTTTTCCACCCCAGTAAGCAAAAAGCTGTATTTCTGGCCTAAATGTGACACTCACTTATGCACGTCTAATCCTAGATGTGCACTATATGAAACATGTTTTTTTTCACCCCATAATGCCCCAATATGAGAAAGCCGTATTTGTGGCCTAAATTTCACAGTCACTTATGCACGTCTAATCCTAGATGTGCACTATATGAAACAGATGGTTTTTTTTTACCCCAGTATGAGAAAGCCGTATTTGTGCCCTAAATTTCAGTCACTTATGCACGTCTAATCCAGATGTGCACTATATGAAACAGATGGTTTTTTTTCACCACAGTAAGCAAAAAGCTGTATTTCTGGCCTAAATGTGACACTCACTTATACATGTCTAATCCTAGATGTGCAGTATATGAAACAGATGTTTTTTTTTCACCACAGTATGCCCCAGTATGAGAAAGCCGTATTTGTGGCCTAAATTTCACAGTCACTTTTGCACGTCTAATCCCAGATGTGCAGTATATCAGAGGTTTTTTTCACCCCAGTAAGCAAAAAGCTGTATTTCTGGCCTAAATGTGACACTTACTTATGCACGTCTAATCCTAGATGTGCACTATTTGAAACAGATGGTTTTTTCCACCCCAGTAAGCAAAAAGCTATATTTCTGGCCTAAATGTGACACTCACTTATGCACGTCTAATCCTACATGTGCACTATATGAAACAGATGTTTTTTTTTCACCCCATAATGCCCCAATATGAGAAAGCCGTATTTGTGGCCTAAATTTCACAGTCACTTATGCACGTCTAATCCTAGATGTGCACTATATAAAACAGATGGGTTTTTTTCACCCCAGTATGAGAAAGCCGTATTTGTGCCCTAAATTTCAGTCACTTATGCACGTCTAATCCAGATGTGCACTATATGAAACAGATGGGTTTTTATCACCACAGTAAGCAAAAAGCTGTATTTCTGGCCTAAATGTGACACTCACTTATGCATGTCTAATACTAGATTGCACTATATGAAACAGATGGTTTTTTTTCACCACAGTATGCCCCAGTATGAGAAAGCCGCATTTGTGGCCTAAATTTCACAGTCACTTTTGCACGTCTAATCCCAGATGTGCAGTATATCAGAGGGTTCTTTCACCCCAGTAAGAAAAAAGCTATATTTCTGGCCTAAATGTGACACTCACTTATGCACGTCTAATCCTAGATGTGCACTATATGAAACAGATGTTTTTTTTTCACCCCATAATGCCCCAATATGAGAAAGCCGTATTTGTGGCCTAAATTTCACAGTCACTTATGCACGTCTAATCCTAGATGTGCACTATATAAAACAGATGTTTTTTTTTTACCCCAGTATGAGAAAGCCGTATTTGTGCCCTAAATTTCAGTCACTTATGCACGTCTAATCCAGATGTGCACTATATGAAACAGATGGGGTTTTTTCACCACAGTAAGCAAAAAGCTGTATTTCTGGCCTAAATGTGACACTCACTTATGCATGTCTAATCCTTGATGTGCAGTATATTAAACAGATGTTTTTTTTTCACCACAGTATGCCCCAGTATGAGAAAGCCGTATTTGTGGCCTAAATTTCACAGTCACATTTGCACGTCTAATCCCAGATGTGCAGTATATCAGAGGGTTTTTTCACCCCAGTAAGCAAAAAGCTGTATTTCTGGCCTAAATGTGACACTTACTTATGCACGTCTAATCCTAGATGTGCACTATTTGAAACAGATGGTTTTTTTCCACCCCAGTAAGCAAAAAGCTGTATTTCTGGCCTAAATGTGACACTCACTTATGCACGTCTAATCCTAGATGTGCACTATATGAAACAGATGGTTTTTTTTTCACCCCATAATGCCCCAATATGAGAAAGCCGTATTTGTGGCCTAAATTTCACAGTCACTTATGCACGTCTAATCACAGATATGCAGTATATCAGAGGGTTTTTTCACCCCAGTAAGCAAAAAGCTGTATTTCTGGCCTAAATGTGACACTTACTTATGCACATCTAATCCTAGATGTGCACTATATGAAACATGTTTTTTTTCACCCCAGTATGCCCTAGTATGAGAAAGCCGTATTTTTGGCCTAAATTTCACAGTCACTTATGCATATCTAATCCCAGATGTGCAGTATATCAGATGTTTTTTTCACCCCAGTAAGCAAAAAGCTGTATTTCTGGCCTAAATGTGACACTCACTTATGCACATCTAATCCTAGATGTGCACTATATGAAACATGTTTTTTTTCACCCCAGTATGCCCTAGTATGAGAAAGCTGTATTTTTGGCCTAAATTTCACAGCCACTTATGCATATCTAATCCCAGATGTGCAGTATATCAGATGGTTTTTTCACCCCAGTAAGCAAAAAGCTGTATTTCTGGCCTAAATGTGACACTCACTTATGCATGTCTAATCCTAGATGTGCACTATATGAAACAGATGTTTTTTTTCACCCCATAATGCCCCAATATGAGAAAGCCGTATTTGTGGCCTAAATTTCACAGTCACTTATTCACGTCTAATCACAGATATGCAGTATATCAGAGGGTTTTTTCACCCCGTCTAATCCTAGATGTGCACTATATGAAACAGATGTTTTTTTTTCACCACAGTATGCCCCAGTATGAGAAAGCCGTATTTGTGGCCTAAATGTCACACTCACTTTTGCACGTCTAATCCCAGATGTGCAGTATATCAGATGTTTTTTTCACCCCAGCAAGCAAAAAGCTGTATTTCTGGCCTAAATGTGACACTTACTTATGCACATCTAATCCTACATGTGCACTATATGAAACATGTTTTTTTTCACCCCAGTATGCCCTAGTATGAGAAAGCCGTATTTTTGGCCTAAATTTCACAGTCACTTATGCATATCTAAACCCAGATGTGCAGTATATCAGATGTTTTTTTCACCCCAGTAAGCAAAAAGCTGTATTTCTGGCCTAAATGTGACACTCACTTATGCACATCTAATCCTAGATGTGCACTATATGAAACATGTTTTTTTTCACCCCAGTATGCCCTAGTATGAGAAAGCTGTATTTTTGGCCTAAATTTCACAGCCACTTATGCATATCTAATCCCAGATGTGCAGTATATCAGATGGTTTTTTCACCCCAGTAAGCAAAAAGCTGTATTTCTGGCCTAAATGTGACACTCACTTATGCATGTCTAATCCTAGATGTGCACTATATGAAACAGATGTTTTTTTTCATCCCATAATGCCCCAATATGAGAAAGCCGTATTTGTGGCCTAAATGTCACAGTCACTTATGCACGTCTAATCACAGATATGCAGTATATCAGAGGGTTTTTTCACCCCGTCTAATCCTAGATGTGCACTATATGAAACAGATGTTTTTTTTTCACCACAGTATGCCCCAGTATGAGAAAGCCGTATTTGTGGCCTAAATGTGACACTCACTTTTGCACGTCTAATCCCAGATGTGCAGTATATCAGAGGGTTTTTTCACCCCAGTAAGCAAAAAGCTGTATTTTTGGCCTAAATGTGACACTTACTTATGCACGTCTAATCCTAGATGTGCACTATTTGAAACAGATGGTTTTTTTCCACCCCAGTAAGCAAAAAGCTGTATTTCTGGCCTAAATGTGACACTCACTTATGCACGTCTAATCCTAGATGTGCACTATATGAAACAGATGTTTTTTTTTCACCCCATAATGCCCCAATATGAGAAAGCCGTATTTGTGGCCTAAATTTCACAGTCACTTATGCACGTCTAATCACAGATATGCAGTATATCAGAGGGTTTTTTCACCCCAGTAAGCAAAAAGCTGTATTTCTGGCCTAAATGTGACACTCATCTAATCCTAGATGTGCACTATACACTGCGTGCAGAATTATTAGGCAAATGAGTATTTTGACCACATCATCCTCTTTATGCATGTTGTCTTACTCCAAGCTGTATAGGCTCGAAAGCCTACTACCAATTAAGCATATTAGGTGATGTGCATCTCTGTAATGAGAAGGGGTGTGGTCTAATGACATCAACACCCTATATTAGGTGTGCATAATTATTAGGCAACTTCCTTTCCTTTGGCAAAATGGGTCAAAAGAAGGACTTGACAGGCTCAGAAAAGTCAAAAATAGTGAGATATCTTGCAGAGGGATGCAGCACTCTTAAAATTGCAAAGCTTCTGAAGCGTGATCATCGAACAATCAAGCGTTTCATTCAAAATAGTCAACAGGGTCGCAAGAAGCGTGTGGAAAAACCAAGGCGCAAAATAACTGCCCATGAACTGAGAAAAGTCAAGCGTGCAGCTGCCAAGATGCCACTTGCCACCAGTTTGGCCATATTTCAGAGCGGCAACATCACTGGAGTGCCCAAAAGCACAAGGTGTGCAATACTCAGAGACATGGCCAAGGTAAGAAAGGCTGAAAGACGACCACCACTGAACAAGACACACAAGCTGAAACGTCAAGACTGGGCCAAGAAATATCTCAAGACTGATTTTTCTAAGGTTTTATGGACTGATGAAATGAGAGTGAGTCTTGATGGGCCAGATGGATGGGCCCGTGGCTGGATTGGTAAAGGGCAGAGAACTCCAGTCCGACTCAGACGCCAGCAAGGTGGAGGCGGAATACTGGTTTGGGCTGGTATCATCAAAGATGAGCTTGTGGGGCCTTTTCGGGTTGAGGATGGAGTCAAGCTCAACTCCCAGTCCTACTGCCAGTTTCTGGAAGACACCTTCTTCAAGCAGTGGTACAGGAAGAAGTCTGCATCCTTCAAGAAAAACATGATTTTCATGCAGGACAATGCTCCATCACACGCGTCCAAGTACTCCCCAGCGTGGCTGGCAAAAAAGGGTATAAAAGAAGAAAATCTAATGACATGGCCTCCTTGTTCACCTGATCTGAACCCCATTGAGAACCTGTGGTCCATCATCAAATGTGAGATTTACAAGGAGGGAAAACAGTACACCTCTCTGAACAGTGTCTGGGAGGCTGTGGTTGCTGCTGCACGCAATGTTGATGGTGAACAGATCAAAACACTGACAGAATCCATGGATGGCAGGCTTTTGAGTGTCCTTGCAAAGAAAGGTGGCTATATTGGTCACTGATTTGTTTTGTTTTGTTTTTGAATGTCAGAAATGTATATTTGTGAATGTTGAGATGTTATATTGGTTTCACTGGTAAAAATAAATAATTTAAATTGGTATATATTTGTTTTTTGTTAAGTTGCCTAATAATTATGCACAGTAATAGTCACCTGCACACACAGATATCCCCCTAAAATAGCTAAAACTAAAAACAAACTAAAAACTACTTCCAAAAATATTCAGCTTTGATATTAATGAGTTTTTTGGGTTCATTGAGAACATGGTTGTTGTTCAATAATAAAATTAATCCTCAAAAATACAACTTGCCTAATAATTCTGTACTCCCTGTATGAAACATGTTTTTTTTCACCCCAGTATGCCCTAGTATGAGAAAGCCGTATTTTTGGCCTAAATTTCACAGTCACTTATGCATGTCTAATCCCAGATGTGCAGTATATCAGAGGGTTTTTTCACCCCGTCTAATCCTAGATGTGCACTATATAAAACAGATGTTGTTTTTTTTTCACTTCAGTATGCACCAGTATAATAAAGCCGTATTTGTGGCCTAAATTTCACAGTCACTTATGCACGTCTAATCCCAGATGTGCATTATATCAGAGGGTTATTACACCCCAGTAAGCAAAAAGATATATTTCTGGCCTAAAAGTGACACTCACTTATGCACGTCTAATCCTAGATGTGCACTATATGAAACAGATGTTTTTTTTTCACCCCGGTATGAGAAAGCCGTATTTGTGCCCTAAATTTCAGTCACTTATGCACGTCTAATCCAGATGTGCACTATATGAAACAGATGGTTTTTTTTCACCACAGTAAGCAAAAAGCTGTATTTCTGGCCTAAATGTGACACTCACTTATGCATGTCTAATCCTAGATGTGCACTTTATGAAACAGATGTTTTTTTTTCACCCCAGTAAGCATAAAGCTGTATTTCTGGGCTAAATGTGACACTCACTTATGCACGTCTAATCCTAGATGTGCACTATATGAAACAGATGTTTTTTTTTCACCCCGGTATGAGAAAGCCGTATTTGTGCCCTAAATTTCAGTCACTTATGCACGTCTAATCCAGATGTGCACTATATGAAACAGATGGTTTTTTTTCACCACAGTAAGCAAAAAGCTGTATTTCTGGCCTAAATGTGACACTCACTTATGCATGTCTAATCCTAGATGTGCACTATATGAAACAGATGTTTTTTTTTCACCACAGTATGCCCCAATATGAGAAAGCCGTATTTGTGGCCTAAATTTCACAGTCACTTATGCACGTCTAATCCTAGATGTGCACTATATGAAACAGATGGTTTTTTTTACCCCAGTATGAGAAAGCCGTATTTGTGCCCTAAATTTCAGTCACTTATGCACGTCTAATCCAGATGTGCGCTATATGAAACAGATGGGTTTTTTTCACCACAGTTAGCAAAAAGCTGTATTTCTGGCCTAAATGTGACACTAACTTATGCATGTCTAATCCTAGATGTGCACTATATGAAACAGATGGTTTTTTTTCCCCACAGTATGCCCCAGTATGAGAAAGCCGTATTTGTGGCCTAAATTTCAGTCACTTTTGCACGTCTAATCCCAGATGTGCAGTATATCAGAGGGTTTTTTCACCCCAGTAAGCAAAAAGCTGTATTTCTGGCCTAAATGTGACACTCACTTATGCATGTCTAATCCTAGATGTGCACTATATGAAACAGATGGTTTTTTTTCACCACAGTATGCCCCAGTATGAGAAAGCCGTATTTGTGGCCTAAATTTCACAGTCACTTATGTACGTCTAATCACAGATATGCAGTATATCAGAGGGTTTTTTCACCCCGTCTAATCCTAGATGTGCACTATATGAAACAGATGTTTTTTTTTCACCACAGTATGCCCCAGTATGAGAAAGCCGTATTTGTGGCCTAAATTTCACAGTCACTTTTGCACGTCTAATCCCAGATGTGCAGTATATCAGAGGGTTTTTTCACCCCAGTAAGCAAAAAGCTGTATTTCTGGCCTAAATGTGACACGTACTTATGCACGTCTAATCCTAGATGTGCACTATATGAAACAGATGGGTTTTTTTCACCACAGTAAGCAAAAAGCTGTATTTTTGGCCTAAATGTGACACTCACTTATGCACGTCTAATCCTAGATGTGCACTATATGAAGCAGATGTTTTTTTTTCACCCCATAATGCCCCAATATGAGAAAGCCGTATTTGTGGCCTAAATTTCACAGTCACTTATGCACGTCTAATCACAGATATGCAGTATATCAGAGGGTTTTTTCACCCCAGTAAGCAAAAAGCTGTATTTCTGGCCTAAATGTGACACTCATCTAATCCTAGATGTGCACTATATGAAACATGTTTTTTTTCACCCCAGTATGCCCTAGTATGAGAAAGCTGTATTTTTGGCCTAAATTTCACAGTCACTTATGCATGTCTAATCCCAGATGTGCAGTATATCAGAGGGTTTTTTCACCCCGTCTAATCCTAGATGTGCACTATATAAAACAGATGTTTTTTTTTTTTTACTTCAGTATGCACCAGTATAATAAAGCCGTATTTGTGGCCTAAATTTCACAGTCACTTATGCACGTCTAATCCCAGATGTGCATTATATCAGAGGGTTATTTCACCCCAGTAAGCAAAAAGCTATATTTCTGGCCTAAAAGTGACACTCACTTATGCACGTCTAATCCTAGATGTGCACTTTATGAAACAGATGTTTTTTTTTCACCCCAGTAAGCATAAAGCTGTATTTCTGGGCTAAATGTGACACTCACTTATGCACGTCTAATCCTAGATGTGCACTATATGAAACAGATGGGTTTTTTTCACCCCGGTATGAGAAAGCCGTATTTGTGCCCTAAATTTCAGTCACTTATGCACGTCTAATCCAGATGTGCACTATATGAAACAGATGGGTTTTTTTTCACCACAGTAAGCAAAAAGCTGTATTTCTGGCCTAAATGTGACACTCACTTATGCATGTCTAATCCTAGATGTGCACTATATGAAACAGATGTTTTTTTTTCACCACAGTATGCCCCAGTATGAGAAAGCCGTATTTGTGGCCTAAATTTCACAGTCACTTTTGCACGTCTAATCCCAGATGTGCAGTATATCAGAGGGTTCTTTCACCCCAGTAAGCAAAAAGCTATATTTCTGGCCTAAATGTAACACTCACTTATGCAAATCTAATCCTAGATGTGCACTATATGAAACAGATGTTTTTTTTTCACCCCATAATGCCCCAATATGAGAAAGCCGTATTTGTGGCCTAAATTTCACAGTCACTTATGCACGTCTAATCCTAGATGTGCACTATATGAAACAGATGTTTTTTTTTTACCCCAGTATGAGAAAGCCATATTTGTGCCCTAAATTTCAGTCACTTATGCACGTCTAATCCAGATGTGCACTATATGAAACAGATGTTTTTTTTTACCCCAGTATGAGAAAGCCGTATTTGTGCCCTAAATTTCAGTCACTTATGCACGTCTAATCCAGATGTGCGCTATATGAAACAGATGGGTTTTTTTCACCACAGTTAGCAAAAAGCTGTATTTCTGGCCTAAATGTGACACTCACTTATGCATGTCTAATCCTAGATGTGCACTATATGAAACAGATGGTTTTTTTTCACCACAGTATGCCCCAGTATGAGAAAGCCGTATTTGTGGCCTAAATTTCAGTCACTTTTGCACGTCTAATCCCAGATGTGCAGTATATCAGAGGGTTTTTTCACCACAGTAAGCAAAAAGCTGTATTTCTGGCCTAAATGTGACACTCACTTATGCATGTCTAATCCTAGATGTGCACTATATGAAACAGATGGTTTTTTTTCACCACAGTATGCCCCAGTATGAGAAAGCCGTATTTGTGGCCTAAATTTCACAGTCACTTATGTACGTCTAATCACAGATATGCAGTATATCAGAGGGTTTTTTCACCCCGTCTAATCCTAGATGTGCACTATATGAAACAGATGTTTTTTTTTCACCACAGTATGCCCCAGTATGAGAAAGCCGTATTTGTGGCCTAAATTTCACAGTCACTTTTGCACGTCTAATCCCAGATGTGCAGTATATCAGAGGGTTTTTTCACCCCAGTAAGCAAAAAGCTGTATTTCTGGCCTAAATGTGACACTTACTTATGCACGTCTAATCCTAGATGTGCACTATTTGAAACAGATGGTTTTTTTCCACCCCAGTAAGCAAAAAGCTGTATTTCTGGCCTAAATGTGACACTCACTTATGCACGTCTAATCCTAGATGTGCACTATATGAAAAAGATGTTTTTTTTTTCACCCCATAATGCCCCAATATGAGAAAGCCGTATTTGTGGCCTAAATTTCACAGTCACTTATGCACGTCTAATCACAGATATGCAGTATATCAGAGTTTTTTTTTTTAACCCCAGTAAGCAAAAAGCTGTATTTCTGGCCTAAATGTGACACTTACTTATGCACATCTAATCCTAGATGTGCACTATATGAAACATGTTTTTTTTCACCCCAGTATGCCCTAGTATGAGAAAGCCGTATTTTTGGCCTAAATTTCACAGTCACTTATGCATATCTAATCCCAGATGTGCAGTATATCAGATGTTTTTTTCACCCCAGTAAGCAAAAAGCTGTATTTCTGGCCTAAATGTGACACTCACTTATGCACGTCTAATCCTAGATGTGCACTATATGAAACAGATGTTTTTTTTTCACCCCAGTATGAGAAAGCCGTATTTGTGCCCTAAATTTCAGTCACTTATGCACGTCTAATCCAGATGTGCACTATATGAAACAGATGGGTTTTTTTCACCACAGTAAGCAAAAAGCTGTATTTTTGGCCTAAATGTGACACTCACTTATGCACGTCTAATCCTAGATGTGCACTATATGAAACATGTTTTTTTTCACCCCAGTATGCCCTAGTATGAGAAAGCTGTATTTTTGGCCTAAATTTCACAGCCACTTATGCATATCTAATCCCAGATGTGCAGTATATCAGATGGTTTTTTCACCCCAGTAAGCAAAAAGCTGTATTTCTGGCCTAAATGTGACACTCACTTATGCATGTCTAATCCTAGATGTGCACTATATGAAACAGATGTTTTTTTTTCACCCCATAATGCCCCAATATGAGAAAGCCGTATTTGTGGCCTAAATTTCACAGTCACTTATGCACGTCTAATCACAGATATGCAGTATATCAGAGGGTTTTTTCACCCCAGTAAGCAAAAAGCTGTATTTCTGGCCTAAATGTGACACTCATCTAATCCTAGATGTGCACTATATGAAACATGTTTTTTTTCACCCCAGTATGCCCTAGTATGAGAAAGCCGTATTTTTGGCCTAAATTTCACAGTCACTTATGCATGTCTAATCCCAGATGTGCAGTATATCAGAGGGTTTTTTCACCCCGTCTAATCCTAGATGTGCACTATATAAAACAGATGGTTTTTTTTTTCACTTCAGTATGCACCAGTATAATAAAGCCGTATTTGTGGCCTAAATTTCACAGTCACTTATGCACGTCTAATCCCAGATGTGCATTATATCAGAGGGTTATTTCACCCCAGTAAGCAAAAAGCTATATTTCTGGCCTAAAAGTGACACTCACTTATGCACGTCTAATCCTAGATGTGCACTTTATGAAACAGATGGGTTTTTTTCACCCCAGTAAGCATAAAGCTGTATTTCTGGGCTAAATGTGACACTCACTTATGCACGTCTAATCCTCGATGTGCACTATATGAAACAGATGGGTTTTTTTCACCCCGGTATGAGAAAGCCGTATTTGTGCCCTAAATTTCAGTCACTTATGCACGTCTAATCCAGATGTGCACTATATGAAACAGATGGTTTTTTTTTTCACCACAGTAAGCAAAAAGCTGTATTTCTGGCCTAAATGTGACACTCACTTATGCATGTCTAATCCTAGATGTGCACTATATGAAACAGATGTTTTTTTTTCACCACAGTATGCCCCAGTATGAGAAAGCCGTATTTGTGGCCTAAATTTCACAGTCACTTTTGCACGTCTAATCCCAGATGTGCAGTATATCAGAGGGTTCTTTCACCCCAGTAAGCAAAAAGCTATATTTCTGGCCTAAATGTAACACTCACTTATGCAAGTCTAATCCTAGATGTGCACTATATGAAACAGATGTTTTTTTTTCACCCCATAATGCCCCAATATGAGAAAGCCGTATTTGTGGCCTAAATTTCACAGTCACTTATGCACGTCTAATCCTAGATGTGCACTATATGAAACAGATGTTTTTTTTTTACCCCAGTTTGAGAAAGCCGTATTTGTGCCCTAAATTTCAGTCACTTATGCACGTCTAATCCAGATGTGCACTATATGAAACAGATGGGTTTTTTTCACCACAGTTAGCAAAAAGCTGTATTTCTGGCCTAAATGTGACACTCACTTATGCATGTCTAATCCTAGATGTGCACTATATGAAACAGATGGTTTTTTTTCACCACAGTATGCCCCAGTATGAGAAAGCCGTATTTGTGGCCTAAATTTCACAGTCACTTTTGCACGTCTAATCCCAGATGTGCAGTATATCAGAGGGTTTTTTCACCCCAGTAAGCAAAAAGCTGTATTTCTGGCCTAAATGTGACACTTACTTATGCAAGTCTAATCCTAGATGTGCACTATTTGAAACAGATGTTTTTTTTTTCACCGCAGTAAGCAAAAAGCTGTATTTCTGGCCTAAATGTGACACTTACTTATGCACGTCTAATCCTAGATGTGCACTATATGAAACAGATGTTTTTTTACCCCAGTAAGCAAAAAGCTGTATTTCTGGCCTAAATCTGACACTCACTTATGCACACGTCTAATCCTAGATGTGCACTATATGAAAAAAAAAGGTTTTTTTTAACCCCAGTAAGCAAAAAGCTGTATTTTTGGACTTGCAGAAATGCAGATATCCTGTGCTGGTGCACTATTGTTGCATAAAATGGCTGCCGATTATGTATTTATATTGACAAACTGAAGTAAAAAAAAGTTCGTTTTCAGCAGTAGTTGGCTCAGGGCAGGGTTAAATAAAATTGTGCACTGCACCCACAAAACACATTTGCTGTAGGTCGCTGAGTAAAAAAGCTGTTCTTCATAAGATTTCTCCGTGATCTCTCCCTCACAGCAGCTGCAGCCTCTCCCTACACTAATCCGAGCAGAGTGACGAGGGGCGCTACGTGACTCCAGCTTAAATAGAGGCTAGGTCACATGCTGCAGTTGGCCAATCACAGCTATGCCAATAGTAGGCATGGCTGTGATGGCCTTTTGGGGCAAGTAGTATGACGCTTGTTGATTGGCTGCTGTGCAGCCTTTCAAAAAGCGCCAAGAAAGTGCCAAACACCGAACCCGAACTTTTACGTAAATGTTCGGGTCCGGGTGCCGAAAAACCTAAAGTTCGGTACTCTACTCCTCATCATTGCAGACCAAAGTAGCGCATGTCTCCATTGTTCTTCCTTTTTTTTAAATCAATAGGTATGTGTGCTGTCCATGGAGAACACTGATCAATTCGATCAGAATTTATCGTGAATTGCATTAAAAAACAGCTATTTCCTGGCTGCAGAGAGCCTGTATATTGGTGTAGAACACTGTGCATTGCAGAAACATGCCTACGGAGTTAGTATGACACGCAGATGACAGGCGTGACTCTTTGAATCACTTCACTTATTTGGTCAGTTAGGGGCCAAAGCTGACCAAATAACTCAAGTGTGAACTCAGCCTTACAGGTCAATGTTAGCGCCAGGTATAAAGAACCGTGCAGTGGCCCAAGATTCTACTGTAAAGTAAAAGAGTGCACTCCGTTTACACCGCCGTCAGCTGATTCCACATAGATTTCTACAGAACATGTTCTGTCACACATTGATACAAGTAGTGCCCCCTAATAGAGTGGAGAGGGTGTAAGCAGTAAGTTGACATCACCGTTTCCAGAGATGACACATGATTGGAAAGTTTACATGTCTTCTGTGTTTTATACCCACTCCTGCTTTTGGCTTCTAATTCATGAGCGTATCCTGATGCAAAATAGGAACCATATGATACAGGCATTATGGATGCTCCAAAGACAGGATCCATGTAGTTCTCATTTTTCTGTCCTTCTGACAGATCAGAAGAAGGGTAAAATAAATGGTGATGTCAACAAGGCCAAACAGGGACAATAGTGGCACCATCATAGAGTGGGGAGTGTGGCAACCGCATGAGGAGTCAACACAGTGGCCCAGTTACATAATAGGGAGGGTGGCAACCGCATGATGAGTCAACACAGTGGCCCAGTGACCCAATGGTGAGGTGGCAACCTTATGAGGAGTCAACACAGTGGGGAGGATGCAACCGCATGACGAGTCAAGATAGTGGCCCAGTGACACAGTGGTGTGCTGGCAACCGCATGACGAGTAAACATAGTGGCCCAGTGACACAGTGGCGTGGTGGCAACCGCATGAAGAGTCAACACAGTAGCCCAGTTACATTATGGGAATGGTGGCAACCGCATGAGGAGTCAACACAGTGGCCCAGTCACAGAGTGGTGAGGTGGGAATAGCATGAGGAATCAACAGTGTCCCAGTCACTATTCTGGGCCCATTACAAATCCCACACTGCTGCCACCCTGCTGACTCGCGGTCACGTTACCACCCTGCTGGCTCAGCCGCTGCCTTAGACGCAAGCTGCCACCCTCTTCTCCTGATGATGATGAAGCCCCCTCTTCGCCCAGCTCCCACATGCGATTGGCTACATCATCTTCCACTACTGTCTGCATGTTACTGATGTCACCCTTACCAGTCTCAGGTCCACGTGCCTGACAGCTTGCAACACCATCTCCCACACGACTCTCATAGTCGCTACTTGCCCGCCAGCCAGAAGAAGCAGAAGATCTCTCCTCCTCACCTGTCTTTTGCACATATTGCACTGTAACATTAACTGCAAGAGTAAAAATAGTGTCCATCCGCAATTTCGTACCAACTCCGCAACTACTGATTGACATATCGAATTAAGTGTCAAATAATTTGAACACCATAAAATGTGTAGTATCAGGCCACAGTTTCACACCATCTCCTGAACTACTGATTGACGCATCAAATTAAGTGTAAAATAATTTGACAATCCTAAAAAGTGTGTAGTATCATGCAGCGATTTTTACACCAACTCCTCAACTAGGTATTGACGCATCGAATTAAGTGTAAAAGAATATGAACACCCTAAAATGTGTAGTATCAAAGCAGATTTGGGTCAAAAACACAGAACAGATGGTGTTTGTTCCATTACACCTTATTTCTGAGTATCCTTCACTACTGGTTTTGGCTCATAAAAAATGATGGAAATAACTGACCAAATAACCGAAGTGTGTAGTATCAGGCAGCTATTTTACACCAACTCCGCAACTACTAATTGACGCATCAAATTAAGTTTAAAAGAATTTGAACACCCTAAGGGCTCTTTCACACGAGCGGATCCCGTGCGGGTAATCTGCTGCGTGAAAGAGACCAAAGCCCCGTTCCGGACATCAGAGACACGAAGCATTAACATGATTGATAATGCTCCTTGCCTTTCAGTGAACTTTTTACTACAAAATCACAGTGAGATAAAGTTGTCACCGTGATTTTGTAGTAAAAAGGTCCCAGAGAGGCAAAGAGTATTATCAATCATGTTAATGCTCCGTGTCTCTGCTGATTATCCGCACGGGATCCGCTCGTGTGAAAGAGCCCTAAATGTTTAGTATCAAACCAGGTTTGGGTCAAAAACACAAAATAGGTGCAGATCTTTCCATTACACCTTATCTCTAAGTAGGTTTCACTACTGGTTTTGGCTCACAAAAATGATGGAAATAACTGACCAAATAACTGAAGTGTGAACTCAACCTAAAGTGTGTAGCATCAGGCCGCAATTTCGCACAAACTCCGAACCTGCTCATTGACACATAGAATTAAGTGTAAAAGAATTTAAACACCCTGAAAGTGTGTAGAGAAGTGTTCTGCTTCGGTGAACAGTGACTTTGGCGTAAAAACCTTTTTGGGATTATCTGTTCTTGGCCTTTATAGTGTGATCTCCTATAGTATCTTTTTTTTTTATTCCTTCTTCACCCGTGCAGCATGCCAGACCGTAGTTTCATCCCAGAAACAAGGATAGATGGAAGTACTTATATATAAACTAAATACACCTCAAAACTGGTTTCATCAGACTGCAATTTCACCCCAGAATCAAGGATGAATGGAAGTACTTATATATAAAATAAATACACCTCAAAACTGTTTGTAACAGTATGCAATTTCACCCCAGAATCAAGGAAGAATGGATGTACTTGAATATCATCTAAATACACCCCAAAACTGTTTGTATCAGATTGCAATTTCACCCCAGAATCAAGGAGGAATGGATGTACTTATATATCAACTAAATATACCCCCAAACTGGTTGTATCCGACTGCATTTTCACCCCAATAACAGATTCAAGGATTACTGGAATTACTGATGTGTCAAAGAATGCAAACAACCTAAAATTTGTAGTATTAGATCACTTTTAATAACCCTAATAAGTGCAGCAAGGTGTAATAGAATAGCCCATATTACCCAGGCTTTATACTCTCCTATTGGTCCCTGCTTTCTCCCTACAGTGTGGATAATGCCTCCCTATCATTTCCCTACCCTATGAATAATCTTTCCTTAAACAGTTCAATAGTTTTTTTTTCATGAATAAATTGTTTCTTAATCACAGTCTCTAGTGCCTATCACGCCTCCCCCTGCACTAAGTTCACTGTAAAATGGCGGAGACCGAGCAGGATGAAACTTTTTATAGGCCTGTGACATCACAAGGGCTGGCTAGCCGGTGATTCGCTGGCCGCATGCATGGCATTGTGGGGGATCCCTCGTTCCTGGGCTTCTTACTTCCTCATTCTAACATGGGCAGCAGCCATTTTAGAAAAAAATTTGATTAGTTAACACGAAACTCAAGAAAATTTGTCTTCGGGACAAATTTAATTTTTTTCGGAAATTCTGATCGAATTCCACTTTGTCAACTTTGATTCACTCATCTCTAGTCATCAATATCAGATCGGCAGGGCCCTGACTACAGCTATTTAAAGAGAAAGCAGAGCACGTATGAGTGCTGTGTTCACATCTTTATTTACCTGCTCATCGTCAACACTGCAGCACAGATCTGGAGAAGAGTACAGCAAAAATTTCTGCTGCACTGAAACTTCCCAACAGCACAGTGGCTTCCATTATTCTTAATTGGAAGAAGTTTTGAAGAACCAGGACTCTTCGTAGAGTTGGTCACCTCACTAAACTAAGTAATCAGGGGAGAAGGACCTTGGTAAGAGAGATGACCAAGAACCAAATGTCACTCTGTCTGCACTCCAAATATTTTGTGGGAGAAACTTCCAGAAGGTCAACCATCACTACAGCAGTCCACCAATCTGGGCTCTAGGCATAGTGACGAGAAAGAAGCATTTGTTCAGCAAAAGGCACATGAAAGCCTGCCTGGAGTTTGCAAAAATGCACTTAAAGGACTCTTAGAATTTGAGAAACAAGATTCTCTGAGCTGATGAAACCAAGATTGAACTTTTTGGCCTTAAAGGGAGTCTGTCACCACTATATGACCATATACAGCACTTACATGGCGCTGTAGCACACCTATACATGATTCTAATGGTACCTTTGTTATTTTCTTTAGACATCCAGAAGCAGGAAAAACAACGTTTATTTCATATGCAAATGAGCACTCGCAAGTGCCCAGGGGCGGCGTTCCGTGTGTAGGTGCCCAGGCTGCTCTGCCTTTTTAACCGTTACTCCTCCCCCAGTATCTTCCCTTGCCCGCCCTCCTGTTCACTTGTATCATCCCTAGGTCCGGCCGAGATCCCGCGCCTGCGCACTGCTTCGCCGGCTGGCGTGCTACAGCGCCATGTAAGTGCTGTATATGGTCATATAGTGGTGACAGACTCCCTTTAATTGTAAGCATCATAGCTGAAAGAAACCAGTCACTGCTTATCACCTGCCCAATACCATCTGTACAGTATGAACTAGAAACAAATAAAATATATAAGTATAATGCTGCCTGTTATTCCAGACACTACATTCTCAAGAAATATACATATTTACACATTCCAAAGGTGTGTGTGGGGGGGGGGGGGGGGAGAACTCACTTGGATAACTGACTATAAATTAGACTGAAAATCACAAAAAGAGGCTGTATAATAATTATCAGATTTTGTCCGAATGCTCACTACAGAGAACACTAAGCAATCACGAGCAGTCCCTCGCCTATCTGATATTGATTACCTACAGTATCCTGAGGATAGGTCATCAATATAAAAAAAAAACTTTAAATGGCGTACAATTTGTAGACTTCTACAGGGAGGGCTCTCCACAATTATTTTATAGGGTGGAGTTTGTAGTCTTCTTTGCAGTAAAAGTTACATACAGTATTACCTTCAGTCTAATCTGTGGGTCAGTAGGAGTACAGAGATACCATACCATGTTCATGTTTTTTTTATACTTCAAAGTTTTGTTTTTATTTTTTAAGAAATAATTATTTGCACCAGTAATATAGTATAGTATTAGTAGAATATCTATCACCCATACCTTGCTTATATTTTCTTGTATGGAGATGTCATATTGCCAAGGTGTTAAAGGGCATCTGTCAGCAGATTTGTACCTATGAAACTAGCAGACCTGTTGCATGTGCATTTAACAGCTGAAGTCAAGTCATGTGTTGGTCCTATGTTCATATGTGCTCTCATTGCTGAGAAAAATGTTTCAATATATGCAAATGAGACTCTAGGAGTAAAGGGGTTGTTGCTCTTACACCTAGATGCTCTGCTTTCTCTGCACTCTCCACTCCACTCTCCACTCCACTCTCCACTTCAATTGACAGGGCCAAATGTGATGGCGTTTTCACTGCCTTACCTTGTCAAATTTAAAACACAGAGGCAGGGGCAGACTTGACATAGACCATACAGGGAAATTTCCCAGTGGGCTAACGCCCAGGGCCACCCAAGCCCTGCTCAAAGTGTATAGCAATCTCATGCTCTCAGTACTAATTAATGCTAGGCGCATTAGGTACATACTTATGCACCTGGCGGATCATGGAAAGTGCCCTCCTGCATTCAATTTTATCACCATCCTGAGGAGCTGGGGTGGTAATTTAATTTGCTGGACTGTGGTTCTGTTGGGGTGGTATTGTGTGCTGTACTACAGTATTGCTGACCCTGTCTCCTGATGTTGGCCTGCTTTCTTTCAATTTCGACCTGCCTACAACATTGGGTCACTTTTAGTTTATTTTCCAGGGCCATTTTAAATTCCCAGTCCACCCCTGTGCAAAGGGTTCAGCAGTTGCAGAGAGAGCCAAGCCTCTAGGATTAAGGCCAAGCCAAGCGCACATGTAACAGGTCAGCCAGGCTCATAGGTATCAACTACAGATGCCCTGATGAATGCAGCAGAACTTACAATTAATTTCTACAAGGCACCATTTTCATCATAAAGTCATTGTCACAACCAGACAGTTGAGAAGCTCTGACAGGAGCTTTCCAGATCCTCCTCCTTGAGTTTCTTTGTTTTGGTTAAGTTCCTCATCTCGTTAGTCTATCTCAGCTGTCATGCAGTTGGACTGATTGCTTCCCTTTAAGTTCCTCCCCATGATGCATTAGGTTGCGGCTTATACAACTTCCTGGAGTGCGTGTGCTTGCTGTTTCTATTTCCAGTCCTCTGCAAGATAAGTGCTGTTCCTTTATTTGTGATTTTCTGTTTGCTGGATTTTCAGGTGACCCTGACTCCCTCCGTGTCTAGTGTAGGGAGCCGGTGGTCGTGTCCCCTCACTATTGTAGGGTCTTCAGGTATTAGATAGCCGAGGTACGTGGATATGCGCCCATCCACCTTTGGGGTGTTCGCATAGGCTGAGCAATTATGGAGAGCGACAGGTCTCATGTAGGGGTCTCCCTTTTGTTCCTTAGTTGTGGATCCAGTGAGTCATTATTGTATTGCATTGTCTTGTTTCCTGTACACCATCCGTGACATTATAAGCCGCCAAAACCGTCTCAAGCATGGATCCGGTTTCACTTTTGGCTGAGTGCTTCCAGGGTCTTTCATTGGAGGTAGCTGATCTCCAGACTTTTTCTCAGTTTCAAGTGACCGGTTCAGCTTGCGTTCATGGAGTTTGTTCTGAGCCTAAGATCTCGCTCCCGGATACGTTCTCCGGGGGTAGTGAGAATTTTGTGCGTTTTAGAGAGGCTTGCAAACTCCATTTTCGCCTTCTTCCCCATTCCTCTGGTGATGAAGAACGGAGGGTGGGGATCATTATATCGCTGCTCAGGGGTAACGCTCAATCCTGGGCCTTTTCGCTGCCGGAGGGGGCAAGGCCCCTCCGTTCAGTGGATGAATTCTTTTTAGCCCTGGGTCAGATATATGATGATCCGGATTGTATTGCTCTGGCTGAGTCTAGACTACGTCTGTTATGTCAGGGTAAACAATCCGCAGAGATATACTGCTCAGAATTTCGGAGATGGGCAGCTGATACTGGTTGGAATGATGCTGCACTCCGAAGTCAATTTTGCCATGGTCTTTCAGAGGGATTGAAAGATGCATTTGCCTTTCATGAGAGACCTACCTCCTTGGATTCTGCTATGTCTCAGGCCGTTCGTATTGACAGGCGTCTTAGAGAGAGAGGAGAGATCTCTCCTTCCTGTGATACTCAGTCCCGGGACAGTGCAGCGGTCTCTTTCTGTGCGCAGGGGTCTCAGTCGCTGTCAGCCCCTTCTGAGCAGGAGCCCATGCAGCTGGGGTTGATTGCCTCTGACAATAGAAGATTCAGCCCGCATGGGAGGGTTTGTTTTTGTTGTGGAGGTATAAATCATTTGGCAAATGTTTGTCCCTCTAGGAGATTCAGGCAGTTTTCTGGGAGTAATAAAGAAACAAAAAGGAAAAAATCTTTTAAAAATGTTCCGTCTGTTACTATTGGCAGGGTTGAGGCGGAGATTGAAGGTTTTCCGTTTGCTTGTAGTTCCCGTTTTGTCCTGCCTGCTAGGGTGGCGCTAGAGAGCAAGAGCATTTTTTGTGAGATTTTTGTGGATAGTGGAGCAGCTGTCAATCTCATTGATAATCAATTTGCAATAACTCATGGTTTCCAGGTATGCACTTTGGGAAAGGATATTCCTGTTTTTGCTATTGATTCCGCTCCACTTTCTCAGAAATCATTAAAGGGCATAGTTCACAATATCCGTTTAATTGTGAGTGATGCTCATGTTGAGGATGTGTCATGTTTCGTCCTTAGCGATTTGCCTACTCCTCTAGTGTTGGGGCTACCCTGGCTCACTAAACATAACCCCACCATTAATTGGCAAGCGAGGCAAATAAATGGTTGGAGTGACTTTTGCAGAGAGAATTGCCTCATGACATCTGTTTCTCAGGTTTCTACTAAGACTGTACCACCTTTCCTCTCTGAATTTTCGGATGTCTTCTCTGAGAGTGGAGTTCAGGGTTTGCCCCCGCACAGGGAGTACGATTGCCCTATTAATCTCATCCCAGGCGCCAAGCTGCCTAAATCTCGTTTATACAATCTTTCCCAACCTGAGAGGGTCGCTATGCGTGCTTATATCTCTGAGAGTCTGAGAAAAGGACACATACGACCCTCGAAGTCACCTGTTGCCGCTGGTTTTTTCTTTGTTAAGAAAAAAGATGGTTCTTTAAGACCTTGTCTGGATTTCAGGGAGCTGAACAGTATCACTATTCGTGACCCATATCCGCTTCCTCTGATCCCGGACCTGTTTAACCAGGTTGTTGGGGCTAAAGTCTTTTCCAAATTAGACCTAAGAGGGGCATACAACCTGGTCAGGGTCAGAGAAGGAGACGAATGGAAGACGGCTTTCAATACCCCTGAGGGCCATTTTGAGAATTTGGTTATGCCTTTTGGTTTGATGAATGCCCCAGCCGTTTTTCAGCATTTTGTGAACAGCATTTTTTATCATTTAATGGGAAAATTTGTATTAGTGTATTTGGATGACATTTTGATTTTTTCTCCTGATTTCAAGACTCATAAGGAACATTTACGTCAGGTCTTGCTCATCCTGCTGGAGAATAAATTATACGCGAAACTGGAAAAATGTGTGTTTGCGGTTCCAGAAATTCAATTTCTGGGGTTTCTTCTCTCCGCTTCTGGTTTTCGCATGGACCCCGAGAAGGTCCGCGCTGTGCTTGAGTGGGAGCTTCCTGAGAATCAGAAGGCGCTGATGCGTTTTTTGGGCTTCGCCAATTATTACAGGGAATTTATTTTGAATTATTCCTCTGTTGTTAAACCACTCACTGATATGACCAGAAAAGGGGTAGATTTTTCTTCCTGGTCGGTAGAGGCGCGTAAGGCCTTTTCTAATATCAAGGAGAGTTTTGCTTCCGCTCCCATCCTGGTACAACCTGATATTTCGTTACCCTTCATAGTTGAGGTTGATGCTTCTGAGGTAGGGGTGGGTGCGGTCTTGTCTCAGGGTTCCTCTCCTGCCAAATGGCAACCATGTGCCTTTTTCTCGAAGAAACTCTCCTCCTCAGAGAGAAATTATGATGTGGGAGATAGGGAATTGTTGGCCATCAAGTTGGCTTTTGAGGAATGGCGCCATTGGCTAGAGGGAGCCAGACACCCTATTACCGTGTTTACTGACCATAAAAATCTGGCCTACTTGGAGTCAGCCAAGCGTCTGAACCCGAGACAGGCCAGATGGTCTTTGTTCTTTTCAAGGTTTAATTTTGTTGTCACGTTCCGCCCTGGGGTTAAGAATGTGAAGGCAGATGCCCTGTCACGTTGTTTTCCGGGAGGTGGGAATTTTGAAGACCCGGGTCCCATTTTGGCTGAAGGTGTGGTGGTCTCTGCTCTTTTTCCTGAATTGGAGGCAGAGGTGCAGGCAGCTCAGTCAGAGATTCCTGATCTTTGTCCTCCTGGGAGGTTGTTTGTGCCTCTCGCTTTGAGACACAAGATTTTTAAGGAACACCACGATACGGTCCTTGCTAGGCACCCGGGGGCAAGAGCCACACTGGATCTCATCGCTCGGAGATTCTGGTGGCCTGCGCTTCGTAAGTCGGTTGAGGGTTTTGTGGCAGCTTGCAAGACTTGCGCTCGTGCCAAAGTCCCTCATTCACGGCCATCAGGTCCTCTCCTTCCCTTACCCATTCCTTCCCGTCCTTGGACACATCTGTCCATGGACTTCATAACGGACTTGCCTCGTTCCTCGGGGAAGACTGTGATTCTGGTGGTGGTGGACCGTTTTAGCAAGATGGTGCATTTCATCCCTTTTCCTGGTTTGCCCAATGCTAAGACGCTGGCGCAGGCATTTATTGACCACATTGTCAAATTGCATGGTATTCCTTCAGACATAGTCTCTGATAGGGGCACGCAGTTTGTTTCCAGATTCTGGAAGGCTTTCTGTTCTCGCTTGGGGGTTCGGTTGTCATTCTCTTCTGCTTTCCACCCGCAGTCGAATGGCCAGACAGAGCGCGTCAATCAGAATCTGGAGACATATCTGCGCTGTTTTGTGGCGGAGAATCAGGAGGATTGGTGTTCTTTTTTGTCCCTTGCTGAGTTTGCTTTAAATAACCGTCGTCAGGAGTCCTCTGATAAGTCACCATTTTTTGGTGCATATGGGTTTCATCCGCAGTTTGGGACTTTCTCGGGAGAGGGGTCTTCTGGTTTACCTGATGAGGACAGATTCTCCTCGTCTTTGTCATCTATTTGGCAAAAGATTCAGGATAATCTAAAGAGCATGAGTGAGAGATATAAGCGTGTGGCAGATAAGAGACGTGTGCCTGGTCCGGACCTGAATGTTGGTGATCTGGTGTGGTTGTCTACCAAGAATATCAAATTGAAGGTTCCCTCCTGGAAGTTGGGTCCTAGGTTTATTGGGCATTACAAGATCCTGTCTGTCATCAATCCTGTTGCCTACCGTCTTGATCTTCCTCAGACTTGGAAGATCCATAATGTTTTTCATAAGTCCTTATTGAAACCTTATGTTCAACCTATTGTACCCTCGCCTTTGCCTCCTCCTCCGATTATGGTTGATGGAAATCTTGAATTTCAGGTCTCTAGGATTGTGGATTCTCGTCCTGTCCGCGGTTCCCTCCAGTACCTCGTTCATTGGGAGGGTTATGGTCCTGAGGAGAGGATGTGGGTCCCAGTGACGGACATTAAGGCCACTCGTCTCATCAGGGCTTTCCATAGGTCCCATCCTGAGAAGGTGGGCCCTGAGTGTCCGGAGTCCACTCGTAGAGGGAGGGGTACTGTCACAACCAGACAGTTGAGAAGCTCTGACAGGAGCTTTCCAGATCCTCCTCCTTGAGTTTCTTTGTTTTGGTTAAGTTCCTCATCTCGTTAGTCTATCTCAGCTGTCATGCAGTTGGACTGATTGCTTCCCTTTAAGTTCCTCACCATGATGCATTAGGTTGCGGCTTATACAACTTCCTGGAGTGCGTGTGCTTGCTGTTTCTATTTTCCAGTCCTCTGCAAGATAAGTGCTGTTCCTTTATTTGTGATTTTCTGTCTGCTGGATTTTCAGGTAACCCTGACTCCCTCCGTGTCTAGTGTAGGGAGCCGGTGGTCGTGTCCCCTCACTATTGTAGGGTTTTCAGGTATTAGATAGCCGAGGTACGTGGATATGCGCCCATCCACCTTTGGGGTGTTCGCATAGGCTGAGCAATTAGGGAGAGTGACAGGTCTCATGTAGGGGTCTCCCTTTTGTTCCTTAGTTGTGGATCCAGTGAGTCATTATTGTATTGCATTGTCTTGTTTCCTGTACACCATCCGTGACAGGCATGCTTCCAATTTAAAACGATTGTTCAATCCCCAAAGCAAATTGAATTACTGCTAGAAACATGTGTAAATAAAAAAGTAATTCACCTCTTGGAAACAGTTCTGTTCAGAGCTGTCCCCACTAGAGTCTGAATTCCCATCCGTGGTCACGTGCAATGCTGCAGCCATTCACTGTCCTCAGCCATATGTCCTTTAACAGCATGTGACCACTGAGCCTCTGCAGTTATGTGCAGGATCATGTCACAGCTAAGGCCAACAAATGGCTGCAGCGGTGCACGAGATAATGGTTGGGAAAACACACTTCACCTGCCAGGGATTGGAAGCAGCGGGAAAGGGACCATCAGCGATTAATTGTATACACATTCCGGTAGCAACTGATTTTGATTTGGGATTTGGACAACCCCTTTAAGTTATCCAAAGGAAGTAAATTCTTAAATAGTATAAAATACATCATGTCAAAAGATGTATGAAAGATATACAAAGATTGAATTTAGATGGTATATTCTCTTGTTGATTTATATGTGGTTGTTTATTTGTAGCAGAAAATGCAAGTTAAGCCACAAATACAAGTCAAATGTATTACAATATGTAAGAAACAAATCTACAGTACCTTTCGCCATACTAGATGTCTCATTGTGTCTAAAGTGAAAGATGAATTCATAGAGTCTGGTAAAGTGCCAAAAGCTCTTAAATTGACATGTGGGTTGATAAATAAGTCCAGTGTCTTCCCTCTCTCCAGAGGCCAATTTAGCTTTGTAACTGGCCATTTAGGCATTTTGGATAGAAAATGTAACTGCAAGCTTAAAGCTGTTATCTGTGGTGCCAATAGTTAACCTAACTCGGAGTGTATGGGGAAATATTTATCTAAAATGCTTAAGACAGCACAGTCTGCTAGAATGCAGCACATTGAGGTTGTAAATCCACATTATACCATAGTGAGAAGTATCTGACCAATCACAGTTGAGATCTGGACGACAGTAACATACGGCATTGTCTACAGTTAATGCCCTCTGGAGATCTTTATGCCTACATGAAAAAACAGAAGCAAAAGAATATTTTTCCAACTTCTCTTAGTTTAAGAGACTTGAAGGATTTATTACTAAACCCTGTAAGCATCCAGTCAACATTGCTTTTGTTTGAGTGGTTTCTATAGTTTAGTAATGTGCACATAAAATCCCATACAGACACAGAAAAAAATGTTCTAAATCTCATCCTATATTTTGTAAAATTATTACAAATCCAAATCTTCCTATTTTTTCATTTTTTTTATAATTATAGAAGTGATTTTTGACATTCCCATGGTATGGACTGTTTGGTGGTTGTAATTTATAGCTGGGTCCTGTTGGGCCAAAATGCTGCCTATAATTTTTATGATGAGATTAATAAATGTTTTAATGGAATCTCTGATGCCTTGGATTTCCTCTGTTCTCATGAAGATTTCCAAAAGTCAAAGCATTTAGGTGCGCGTTAATGCTGCTCCTTGTCAAATCAGTATCCATAACTATGTATTGCATGCTCTGTATAGTCCAAAATAAAGGCAATACCATGCTCAGCAATATAAATAACCAGGTGTACATTACCACAAAGTCAGGCCTTGTTCACATTTCCCTGTCCATTTGATGTCCATGAAAAATCCATCCATATATCTTTTGTGAAGGTGTCCGTGAAGGGTCCATATTACATCCATGTTTCTGTGTTTTTACAACAATGTGTCAGTGGTTTACAGACGTGACGTAGATCTGCAGCTGTTCAATTGTGACCTATTTGAAATAATTGAAAAGTCAGCACAGGTTAGTTTTCAGATGTCATTTTCTATTGCTTTTTGCAGGCAGAACTTGGTTTGTGTTATTTCTTTGGCATTTGTTACTATTTATAGTGGTAGCATGCGTGACGCATCTGTTGGACAGGTTTACTCACCTGGCTTGTCTCTAGGCATTTTGGAGAACATCGTTACAGTCAGGTCCACAAATATTGGGACATCAACGTAATTCTAACATTTTTGGCTCTATACACCATCACAATGGATTTGAAATGAAACAAATAAGATGTGCTTTAACTGCAGACTGTCAGCTTTAATTTGAGGGTATTTACATCCAAATCAGGTGAACGGTGTAGGAATTACAACAGTTTACATATGTGCCTTTCACTTGTTAAGGAACCAAAAGTAATGGGACAGAATAATAATCATAAATCAAACTTTCACTTTTTAATACTTGGTTGCAAATCCTTTGCAGTCAATTACAGCCTGAAGTCTGGAACACATAGACATCACCAGACGCCGTCCAATGAGTTCTGAAGCATTTGGCGAATATAAGCAGATAATATTGCCATAAACACTTCAGAATTCATCCTGCTGCTTTTGTCGGCAGTCACATCATCAATAAATACAATAGAACCAGTTCCATTGGCAGCCATACATGCCCACGCCATGACACTACCACCACCATGCTTCACTGATGAGGTGGTATGCTTAGGATAATGAGCAGTTCCTTTCCTTCTCCATACTCTTCTCTTCCCATTACTCTGGTTCAAGTTGATGTTGTTCCAGAACTGTGAAGGCTTTTTTTAGATGTCATTTGGCAAACTCTAATCTGGCCTTCCTGTTTTTGAGGCTCACCAATGGTTTACATCTTGTGGTGTACTCTCTGTATTCACTCTGGTGAAGTCTTTTTTTGATTGTTGACTTTGACACACATACACCTACCTCCTGGAGATTGTTCTTGATCTGGCCAAATGTTGTGAAGGGTGTTTTCTTCACCAGGGAAAGAATTCTTCGGTCATCCACCACAGATGTTTTCTTCTGGGTCTTTTGGTGTTGCTGAGCTCACCGATGCGTTCCTTTTTTTAAAGAATGTTCCAAACAGTTTTTGCTATCTCTCTGATGGGTTTGTTTTGTTTTTTCAGCCTAATGATGGCTTGCTTCACTGATAGTGACAGCTCTTTGGATCTCATCTTAAGAGTTGACAGCAACAGATTCAAAATGCAAATAGCACACTTGAAATGAACTCCGGACCTTTTATCTGCTCATTGTAATTGGGATAATGAGGGAATAACACACAACTAGCCATGGAACAGCTGAGAAGCCAATTGTCCCATTACTTTTGGTCCCTTAATGAGTGGGAGGCATGTATGCAAACTGTTGTAATTCCTACACCGTTCACCTGATTAGGATGTAAATACTCTCAAATTAAAGCTGACAGTCTGCAGTTAAAGCACATTTAAATTCCATTGTGGTGGTGTATAGAGCCACAAATGTTAGAATTGTGTCAATGTCCCAATATTTATGGACCTGACTGTATATGCTTCCAGAATGTCTGAAAAGGCGTAAGAGGTTTTGGATTCATACAAAAGTCGCATAGAGGGCTAGTAAAGGCCAATTTCATATGCTATTCGCATATCTCCATCAGCACCCTGACAAGTTTTTTTCATACTTCTACCTGTCTATCCAAATATTTGATATACTGCTTGGACTGGTGTACCCTCACCTTACTTACTCTGACACTACCTTGAGATGTTGAATTTCACCCCAGGAATGTCTCCTTGTGACCCTGAGGTAATAGTACATCCTTTTGCTAAACCACAAGTGTTCACCCTGATGTTACTGTTCCATAGATTTCTACTTTGTCCCATGCTGTCTAATATACTTGGTTTATGTTTTTGTACTGTGTTTTACTTCTCTGCTTTCTGACTGTAGATATGCAAGACAGTTTATTATTTAATTTTTTTGTTTTTACAAACAAATTTTAATTGCAGAGATAGTACAGGATACCAGTGAACACATTAGGGACATACTGAAGCATTTGGTGAAGCCTAATGCTACACGGGAAAACAAGGTTGGACACTGCTCAAGGACTCCAGGATGCAGCCTCTTTTCCAAACTGTACAGACACCCTGGATGGTAAACACATAAATGTGCAGAAGTTGCTGCACTCAGGGTCCGGGCACTTCAATTGCAAACATTATTTTTAAGTAGTGCTGTTGTCCATGGCCGACACCACTTGCTGGTATGTGATTATTGATATCTAATCCAATGTAAGCATTGTAGATGCCTTCCAGAATGGGTCAGGGGCCTCTGGGCAACTAACTTGGCCTCCTTGGGTATTCCAGCACAGGGAGGAGCATGAGCGAGAACGTCTGACGTGGCGTGCGCTGCCTCCCGCCCGGTCTACGAATCTCCCCGCCGGCGCAGCCGGAATTATGCGCGAGGAGCCTTAGGTTGATACGGGGATTCGGTGAGTTTGCCCCAGACCTCTATGATGGTTTCGATCACGGAAAGAGAGCGGATGAGGTGCAGTTACACATCTGATCAATGCGGTGTGAATATCGGGGAGAGGCGCGTCTGAGATATCGGGAGACAGAGGACACAGTAAGATCTTGAGCCGTGAGCGAGGTTCCCCGGGATGAGGGAAGCGGCGAACCCCCCACCGCGATAACAGCCAAGGAGCCTCACACAGCGCTCAACAATGGAAACAGATTTCCGGGAACAGCCATGAAAGAGTCATGTGAAAATTGTGTGCACGATATAATACTACTAGCACAATCACCAAAAGATTAGTACATAAAAGGTTAAGGAACAAAAAGAAACCAATGTGGATAAACAGAACTGTAAAGAAAGCAATAAATGACAAAAAGAAAGCATATAAAACACTAAAACAGGAGGGTAGCACGGAAGCACTGAAAAACTATAAGGAAAAAAACAGAACATGTAAAAAACAAATAAAAGCGGCCAAACTAGAGACCGAGAGATTAATTGCCAAAGAGAGTAAAACTAACCCTAAAATGTTCTTCAATTATATAAATGTTAAAAAGTATAAATCTGAAGGTGTCGGCCCTTTAAAGAGTAATGAGGGGGGAGTCGCAGAGAGCGACGAGGAGAAAGCAAAGCTGTTAAATATTTTTTTCTCCAATGTATTCACTGAGGAAAATAAACTGTCAGATGAAATGCTGAATGCTGAAATAAATTCGCCATTAAAAGTGTCCTGTCTGACCCAGGAAGAAGTACAACAGCGACTTAAAAAGATCAAAATAGACAAATCGCCAGGACCGGATGGCATACACCCCCGTATCCTAAGGGAATTAAGTAATGTCATAGCCAGACCCTTATTTCTGATATTTGCGGACTCTGTACTGACAGGGAATGTCCCACAGGATTGGCGCATGGCAAATGTGGTGCCAATATTCAAAAAGGGTCCAAAAACAGAGCCTGGAAACTATAGGCCGGTAAGTTTAACATCTGTTGTGGGTAAACTGTTTGAAGGTTTTCTGAGAGATGCTATGTTAGAGCATCTTAACGGAAATAAGCAAATAACGCCATATCAGCATGGCTTCGTGAGGGATCGGTCATGTCAAACTAATTTAATCAGTTTCTATGAGGAGGTAAGTACTAGACTTGACAGCGGCGAATCAATGGATGTCGTGTATCTGGACTTCTCCAAAGCATTTGACACTGTACCTCATAAAAGGTTAGTATATAAAATGAGAATGCTCGGACTCGGAGAAAACGTCTGTAAGTGGGTAAGTAACTGGCTCAATGATAGAAAACAGAGGGTGGTTATTAACGGTACATACTCAGATTGGGTCACTGTCACTAGTGGAGTACCTCAGGGGTCAGTATTAGGCCCTATTCTCTTCAATATATTTATTAATGATCTTGTAGAAGGCTTGCATAGTAAAATATCAATTTTCGCAGATGACACTAAACTGTGTAAAGTAATTAACACTGAAGAGGACAGTATACTACTACAGAGGGATCTGGATAGATTGGAGGCTTGGGCAGATAAGTGGCAGATGAGGTTTAACACTGAGAAATGTAAAGTTATGCACATGGGAAGGAATAATGCAAGTCACCCATACATACTAAATGGTAAAACACTCGGTAACACTGACATGGAAAAGGATCTAGGAATTTTAATAAACAGCAAACTAAGCTGCAAAAAACAGTGTCAGGCAGCAGCTGCCAAGGCCAATAAGATAATGGGTTGCATCAAAAGGGGCATAGATGCCCGTGATGAGAACATATTCCTACTACTTTACAAATCACTGGTCAGACCCCACATGGAGTACTGTGTACAGTTCTGGGCTCCTGTAAACAAGGCAGACATAGCAGAGCTGGAGAGGGTCCAGAGGAGGGCAACTAAAGTAATAACTGGAATGGGGCAACTACAGTACCCTGAAAGATTATCAAAATTAGGGTTATTCACGTTAGAAAAAAGACGACTGAGGGGAGATCTAATTACTATGTATAAATATATCAGGGGGCAGTACAGAGATCTATCCCATCATCTATTTATCCCCAGGACTGTGACTGTGACGAGGGGACATCCTCTGCGTTTGGAGGAAAGAAGGTTTGTACACAAACATAGAAAAGGGTTCTTTACGGTAAGAGCAGTGAGACTATGGAACTCTCTGCCTGAGGAGGTGGTGATGGTGAGTACAATAAAGGAATTCAAGAGGGGCCTGGATGTATTTCTGGAGTGTAATAATATTACAGGCTATAGCTACTAGAGAGGGGTCGTTGATCCAGGGAGTTATTCTGATTGCCTGATTGGAGTCGGGAAGGAATTTTTTATTCCCCTAAAGTGAGGAAAATTGGCTTCTACCTCACAGGGTTTTTTTGCCTTCCTCTGGATCAACTTGTAGGATGACAGGCCGAACTGGATGGACAAATGTCTTTTTTCGGCCTTATGTACTATGTTACTATGTTACTATGTTACATATTAACCCCTTAGTGACCAAGCCTGTTTGGGCCTTTATGACCAAGCGTTTTTCTTCCTTTTTTTCATGGTCTCGTTCCAAGAGCTATAACTTTTGTATTTTTTTGTCTATATAGCTTTATGAGGGCTTGTTTTTTACGGGACAAGTTGTAGTTTTTAATAGCGCCATCTTGGGGTACACATAACTTTCTGATTAACTTTTATTAACTCTTTCTGGGAGGGAGATGGGGAAAAATAGCAATACTGCCACTGCGTTTTTACATTATAAATTTTATGGCGTTCATTTTTCGGTACAAATAACATAATATCTTTATTCTCTGGGTCAGTACGATTACAGTGATACTAAATACTTATAATTTTGTTTACGTTTTATTACTTTTTTTGCAATAAAACCCCTTTTATTACCAAAAAAAATGATTTTGCATTGCCACTTCACAAGACCCATAACTTTTTTTTATTTTTTTATATGGAATTGTGTGAGGGCTTGATTTTTGAAAGACGACTTGTATTTTTCATTAGTATGATTTTGGAGTAAATGCCGCTTTTTGATCGCTTGTTATTATGTTTTTTTTCGGTGGAAACTAAGAATAAATTCCAAATTCTGTCTTTTTTTTTTACGGCGTTCACCATAGGGGATAATTAATGTAATATTTATGTAGTCCCGGTCGGTACGGACACGGCAATACCAAACATATGGGGGATATTTTTTTTTTGCAATTTTTTTTATTGAAAATCATATTTTCAATGGAAAAAAAAGCATATTTTTTTATTTTATGGAATTTTTTAAATTTAATAAATGTGTATTTTTTTTCTATTTTTTTTTACTACTTAATAGTCCCACAAGGGGACTATAATATACAGTATTTTGATTATCTCTATAATGCATTGCATTTCAATAGCAATGCTATTCAAACATTGACCAGCAGGCTGCGCCAGAGGCACAGCCTGCTGGAGGTAACGGAAGACAGGCTTGGGGCCCTGATTGGAAGCAAGGTAAGCTTCCCAACACATCAGCACCCCGCGATCGCATTTTTGGGGTGCTGATGGGAGACAGAGGGAGACCGCTCCCTCTGTCACCACTTTACATGCAGCGGGCGCCATTGCGCCCGGCATGTAAAGGGTTAAACAGCCCGGATTGGCACTCTGGGCTGTTAGAGCAGGGACCCTGCTCCCATGTGAGAGCCAGGTCCGCGCTCCCCGCTGCACGGGGGAGCCGTGCAGCGCTTAGACTGGGCCGCCGTAAAAACGCGGCGGCCCAGCCTAAGGCCCCTTAGTGACCGCCGTAAAAACACGTATGGGTGGTCACTAAGGGGTTAACACCTCTAAAGAGCTGATAGTACTCACAGTAGTAGCAAACCCACAGTTGATTGACAGAGGGAAAAAAAAAAAAAGCTATAAGAGGGGTGTTGGATGTGAGCGGCTATACTGGAGTGAGATACTAATATCAGCAGTAATAACCAACTAAATGGACTTACTGGTACATGTTGTCCTGGATTGAATGGAATATAATACAGTCGTGGCCAAAAGTTTTGAGAATTACATAAATATTGGAAATTGGAAAAGTTGCTGCTTAAGTTTTTATAATAGCAATTTGCATATACTCCAGAATGTTATGAAGAGTGATCAGTTGAATTGCATAGTCCTTCTTTGCCATGAAAATTAACTTAATCCCAAAAAAATTTTCCACTGCATTTCATTGCTGTCATTAAAGGACCTGCTGAGATCATTTCAGTAATCGTCTTGTTAACTCAGGTGAGAATGTTGACGAGCACAAGGCTGGAGATCATTATGTCAGGCTGATTGGGTTAAAATGGCAGACTTGACATGTTAAAAGGAGGGTGATGCTTGAAATCATTGTTCTTCCATTGTTAACCATGGTGACCGGCAAAGAAACGCATGCAGCCATCATTGCGTTGCATAAAAATGGCTTCACAGGCAAGGATATTGTGGCTACTAAGATTTCACCTCAATCAACAATTTATAGGATCATCAAGAACTTCAAGGAAAGAGGTTCAATTCTTGTTAAGAAGGCTTCAGGGCATCCAAGAAAGTCAAGCAAGCGCCAGGATCGTCTCCTAAAGAGGATTCAGCTGCGGGATCGGAGTGCCACCAGTGCAGAGCATGCTCAGGAATGGCAGCAGGCAGGTGTGAGCGCATCTGCACGCACAGTGAGGCGAAGACTTTTGGAAGATGGCCTGGTGTCAAGAAGGGCAGCAAAGAAGCCACTTCTCTCCAAAAAAAAACATCAGGGACAGATTGATCTTTGCAGAAAGTATGGTAAATGGACTGCTGAGGACTGGGGCAAAGTCATATTCTCCGATGAAGCCTCTTTCAGATTGTTTGGGGCATCTGGAAAAAGGCTTGTCCGGAGAAGAAAAGGTGAGCGCTACCATCAGTCCTGTGTCATGCCAACAGTAAAGCATCCTGAGACCATTCATGTGTGGGGTTGCTTCTCATCCAAGGGGGTGGGCTCACTCACAATTTTGCCCCAAAACACAGCCATGAATAAAGAATGGTACCAAAACACCCTCCAACAGCAACTTCTTCCAACAATCCAACAACAATTTGGTGAAGAACAATACATTTTCCAGCACGATGGAGCACCGTGTCATAAGGCAAAAGTGATAACTAAGTGGCTCGGGGACCAAAATGTTGACATTTTGGGTCCATGGCCTGGAAACTCCCCAGATCTTAATCCCATTGAGAACTTGTGGTCAATCCTCAAGAGGCGGGTGGACAAACAAAAACCCACTAATTCTGACAAACTCCAAGAAGTGATTATGAAAGAATGGGTTGCTATCAGTCAGGAATTGGCCCAGAAGTTGATTGAGAGCATGCCCAGTCGAATTGCAGGGGTCCTGAAAAAGAAGGGCCAACACTGCAAATACTGACTTTTTGCATAAATGTCATGTAATTGTCGATAAAAGCCTTTGAAACGTATGATGTGCGTGTAATTATATTTCACTACATCACAGAAACAACTGAAACAAAGATCTAAAAGCAGTTTAGCAGCAAACTTTGTGAAACCTAATATTTGTGTCATTCTCAAAACTTTTGGCCACGACTGTACATACAGTCTCCAGTTTACAGGAATCTCCAGGAGTGACATCAGCTGGGCTGATCCGCTTCTAGGATCTGGGCTCCATGGACATTCTGTAGCCCTCACATGCTTCTTTATGCATCACAGCAAGGAGATTGGGACAGTTGACAGCATGGCTCTGGCTGGAGGTAGCCCTTTGTGAAAGGTTGTCACACAGGTTGTCAGGGGCTGAGAGTGGAGAACATCTTGGTGTGTAACCTGGTGTCACTGTGCTGTACCAAGGATCTGCTGGGCATGGTGCCTCCACAGAGGGCAGGGAATCAGATTGACTGAGGAGGGCTTGTACTTTGGAGAAGAATATGTGGCTTCATGTGACAGGACAGATGAATCGCACAGAAGAGTGTGTGGATGAGGATACGTTGTGTCTCCAGGAGCTCTGCCGCTGACATCTCCAAGTGACAGACACTGCTGGACCCCCCCCCCCCCCCCCCCCCCCCCGGCACCCTGCACACATTATAAATGCACAGTATAGCTTTCCCTGATATGTATTGGATGCCAGGGCCATGCCCACATGTGGCGAGTGGCGGTGCATTATACACAGCAGCACGGTGTCCTGGTACTCACACAAAGACGTGGTAGACAAATGCCCAGCCCCGGGGTCTCTCCAGCACGTTGTACAGGTAGTTATGCAGCCTCCGGTACTTCACGTTCCTCCGGCCTCTGTGGAGGCACCATGCCCAGCAGATCCTTTGTACAGCACAGTGACACCAAGTTACACACCAAGATGTTCTCCACTCCCAGCCCCTGACAACCTGTGTGACAACCTTTCACAAAGTGCTACCTCCAGCCAGAGCCCTGCTGTCAACTGCCCCAACCTCCTTGCTGTGATGCATAAAGAAGCATGTGAGGGCTACAGAGTGCCCATGGAGCCCAGATCCTAGAAGCTGATCTTCCCAGCTGATGTCACTCCTGGAGATTCCCTTGCTGCTCTCTGTACAGGAGGGGACAGTGATCACACAGCTCTCTGCATCCAGCAGGCTGCTCAGCATCCACACAGGCAGCTCCCAGCAGTATACTGTGCCTTTATACATAGAAGCCTGGAGGTCACTTCCAGGCAGCTGAAACTCCATGCATGATGGTCAGAGTGGCTGTGAGAAGCTTGGAGACCACCACCTCCAGGCAGCTGCACTTCAACAACTTTTCCAGGGAAATCCAGCAACTCTGTGACAGCAGGAAGGGGTTGCCAGTCACTCACTTATCCCTTTGCAGCCTGCAGCTTCAGTCCTTCTCCTCGTGCTGCTGCTGACATACATTCAAGGGGGACAGAAGGGGAAGGGGGGTAAGGAAGAGGGGGGTGAGGAAGAGGGGGGAAGGGGGGTGAGGAAGAGTGGGAAGGCCAGGTACTTACAGGAGGACTATATCTGAGTATAAATTATAGGGGTTGTTCGGGTTCAGAGCTGAACCCGGACATACCTCCATTTTCACCCAGGCAGCCCCCCTGACTTGAGCATCGGAGCAGTTCATGCTCCGATGCTCTCCTTTGCCCTGCACTAAATCGCGCAGGGCAAAGGCATTTTTTGAAGATCTGGTGACGTACCGGGGCTCTCCATGGGGCTGCCAGGAAGCCCAGTGACGTCACCGTCACTGATGGCCGGGATTTAGCGCTGCCCTAGCCAGTAAAGCGGTAATATGAACAATGGGGTTCTACAAAAGAGCTATTGTGGGGCAAAGTTCATATTCGTGTTTACACACGTGTTTTAAAATGAATGCTTTCCCTTTTATAAACAAGTAAATAATGACTCAACGCTGTGGGGCTGGTATGCAACTTTTTCCAGGGCTGGTTTTTATTCCCAGTCCGGCCCTGCTGATGATGATTATGAAGGCCCTAAATCACCCGGCTTCCAAATGCGATCAGCTACAGTACAGACCAAAAGTTTGGACACACCTTCTCATTCAAAGAGTTTTCTTTATTTCCATGACTATGAAAATTGTAGATTCACACTGAAGGCATCAAAACTATGAATTAACACATGTGGAATTATATACATAACAAACAAGTGTGAAACAACTGAAAATATGTCATATTCTAGGTTCTTCAAAGTAGCCACCTTTTGCTTTGATTACTGCTTTGCACACTCTTGGCATTCTCTTGATGAGCTTCAAGAGGTAGTCCCCTGAAATGGTTTTCACTTTACAGGTGTGCCCTGTCAGGTTTAATAAGTGGGATTTCTTGCCTTATAAATGGGGTTGGGACCATCAGTTGCGTTGAGGAGAAGTCAGGTGGATACACAGCTGATAGTCCTACTGAATAGACTGTAAGAATTTGTATTATGGCAAGAAAAAAGCAGCTAAGTAAAGAAAAACGAGTGGCCATCATTACTTTAAGAAATGAAGGTCAGTCAGTCAGCCGAAAAATTGGGAAAACTTTGAAAGTAAGGGCTATTTGACCATGAAGGAGAGTGATGGGGTGCTGCGCCAGATGACCTGGCCTCCACAGTCACCAGACCTGAACCCAATCGAGATGGTTTGGGGTGAGCTGGACCGCAGAGTGAAGGCAAAAGGGCCAACAAGTGCTAAGCATCTTTGGGAACTCCTTCAAGACTGTTGGAAGACCATTTCAGGTGACTACCTCTTGAAGCTCATCAAGAGAATGCCAAGAGTGTGCAAAGCAGTAATCAAAGCAAAAGGTGGCTACTTTGAAGAACCTAGAATATGACATATTTTCAGTTGTTTCACACTTGTTTGTTATGTATATAATTCCACATGTGTTAATTCATAGTTTTGATGCCTTCATAGTCATGAAAATAAAGAAAACTCTTTGAATGAGAAGGTGTGTCCAAACTTTTGGTCTGTACTGTACATCATCATCGAGTACTGTCTGCACATCACTGAATTCCTCCTCAACGGTCTCTGGGTCAAGAGCCTGACCGCTCGCAACACCAGCTCCCACGCCACTCTCCTCATCACTACTTGCCCGCCTAGTGGAGGAAGCAGCAGATGTCTCCTCCACATCTTGGCTTGCCAGTAGCTGCTGACTGTCTTCTAGTAGCTCGTCCTCACTGTATAGTAGAGCTCAGTCCACAGCATACAATACTTCTCTGGCTGAGGGAACAGAAAAAGGACAGAGAAAGGTTGATGAGAGGTGAGGGCACAGGGCCTGCTCCCTGGCCATGCCAACTAAGTGTTGTGTCTGAAGAACCCACTGACTCTTGGCTGGGGGTGTCTGATGTCACTTGTGACGAAGTCGAAGAGTTAACATTTAAATCCACTGGGTTGCTGGTCAAGACACAACCGCTAGCTGAAACTGGGAGCTCAGGCCTCTCGAAGTGACCCCTGCTTCCACGCCCCCTTACTCTGCTGCGACCTGTGCCTGCACCAGAAACATTTAGGCCTGTGCATCTCCCCTGTGCAGGGCCTGTCACTTCTCTGTCTGACATACTGTTAGATCAAACAAGTAAATAAAAAGGAAATTAATACATGCCAAAAAGGGCTATAATTTTCTCACTTCACAACACAATGGCTAATAAGCTCCCCCCCCCTACAAATAAACAACAAAAAAAGGCTTTAGAACAGATAACTGCGGCTGTGAACGGAAAATAATGCTTTTTTTTGCCACTAATACACGCCAAAAAAGGTTGTAATTTTCTCACTTCACCACTCCACATCTATTAAGCCCCTCCCCCCACTAATACACGCCTTAAAAAGGCTTTAGAAAATATAACTGCGGCCGTGAACGGCAAATAATATGTTTTTTTTTTGTCACTAATACACACCAAAAAGGGCTGTAATTTTCTCACTGCACCACACAACGGCTAATGAGCCCCATTTCCCCCCCCGCCCCCCACTAATACACGCCAAAAGGGGCTTTCATTT
Organism: Bufo bufo; assembly: GCF_905171765.1. Classification (NCBI taxonomy): domain Eukaryota; kingdom Metazoa; phylum Chordata; class Amphibia; order Anura; family Bufonidae; genus Bufo; species Bufo bufo. The sequence continues at coordinate 235,156,616 of NC_053393.1, forward strand.
TCTCACTTCACCACTCAACTGCTAAAAAGCCCCTTTTTTGCCCCCCACTAATACACACTAAAAAAAAGTCTTTAGAACATATAACTGCGGCCGTGAAAGGCAAATAAAGTTTTTTTTTGCCACTAATACACGCCAAAAAGGGCTTTCATTTTCTCACTTCACCACACAACGGCTAATAAGCCTTTTTTCTTTTACCCCAATAATACACGCCAAAAAGGGCTTTCATTTTCTCACTTTTCCACACAACAGCTAATAAGCCCCTTTTAATCCCCACTAATACACACCAAAAAAAAGCTTTAAAACATATACAGGTCCTTCTCAAAAAATTAGCATATTGTGATAAAGTTCATTATTTTCTGTAATGTACTGATAAACATTAGACTTTCATATATTTTAGATTCATTACACACAACTGAAGTAGTTCAAGCCTTTTCTTGTTTTAATATTGATGATTTTGGCATACAGCTCATGAAAACCCAAAATTCCAATCAAAAAAATTAGCATATTTCATCCGACCAATAAAAGAAAAGTGTTTTTAATACAAAAAAAGTCAACCTTCAAAAAATTAAGTTCAGTTATGCACTCAATACTTGGTCGGGAATCCTTTTGCAGAAATGACTGCTTCAATGCGGCGTGGCATGGAGGCAATCAGCCTGTGGCACTGCTGAGGTGTTATGGAGGCCCAGGATGCTTCGATAGCGGCCTTAAGCTCATCCAGAGTGTTGGGTCTTGCGTCTCTCAACTTTCTCTTCCCAATATCCCACAGATTCTCTATGGGGTTCAGGTCAGGAGAGTTGGCAGGCCAATTGAGCACAGTAATACCATGGTCAGTAAACCATTTACCAGTGGTTTTGGCACTGTGAGCAGGTGCCAGGTCGTGCTGAAAAATGAAATCTTCATCTCCATAAAGCTTTTCAGCAGATGGAAGCATGAAGTGCTCCAAAATCTCCTGATAGCTAGCTGCATTGACCCTGCCCTTGATAAAACACAGTGGACCAACACCAGCAGCTGACATAGCACCCCAGACCATCACTGACTGTGGGTACTTGACACTGGACTTCAGGCATTTTGGCATTTCCCTCTCCCCAGTCTTCCTCCAGACTCTGGCACCTTGATTTCCAAATGACATGCAAAATTTGCTTTCATCCGAAAAAAGTACTTTGGACCACTGAGCAACAGTCCAGTGCTGCTTCTCTGTAGCCCAGGTCAGGCGCTTCTGCCGCTGTTTCTGGTTCAAAAGTGACTTGACCTGGGGAATGCGGCACCTGTAGCCCATTTCCTGCACACGCCTGTACACGGTGGCTCTGGATGTTTCTACTCCAGACTCAGTCCACTGCTTCCGCGGGTCCCCCAAGGTCTGGAATCGGTCCTTCTCCACAATCTTCCTCAGGGTCCGGTCACCTCTTCTCGTTGTGCAGCGTTTTCTGCCACACTTTTTCCTTCCCACAGACTTCCCACTGAGGTGCCTTGATACAGCACTCTGGGAACAGCCTATTCGTTCAGAAATTTCTTTCTGTGTCTTACCCTCTTGCTTGAGGGTGTCAATGATGGCCTTCTGGACAGCAGTCAGGTCGGCAGTCTTACCCATGATTGCGGTTTTGAGTAATGAACCAGGCTGGGAGTTTTTAAAAGCCTCAGGAATCTTTTGCAGGTGTTTAGAGTTAATTAGTTGATTCAGATGATTAGGTTAATAGCTCGTTTTGAGAACCTTTTCATGATATGCTAATTTTTTGAGATAGGAATTTGGGGTTTTCATGAGCTGTATGCCAAAATCATCAATATTAAAACAAGAAAAGGCTTCAATTTCCCGGTTTTATAATAAAATTATGGAAATAGGTTCTAGGGCTAGACCTAGATTTATCGACCAATGGGCTACTGAGATGGAAATCACGATTAGTGATGCTACCTTAAAGAACATATTAAAACACTCGCACGGCTATTCACGCTGTATAAAAATACAAGAGAATGCTTTTAAAGTTATCACTAGATGCAGGGCCGGCCTTTGGGGTGTGCGGGCTGTGCGGCCGCACAGGGCGCCATAGTAACAGGGGCGCTGGGCGGCCGACAGCTCGCAATGTAATCTGCGGCAGGCGAGGCTGCACTTGTGTTCTCCCTCGGGGCGCCCCCTCCATCTCCCTCTCCCCTGTCTGACCTGCCTGCTGCCTCCGCCGCTGCCAATAAGAAGAGGCAGGAGGAGGAGGGGAGGGGCTGTGGCCACTGCGCCACCAATGAAAAAAACTGACCTGAAATACAAATACAGGAGGCGGGTGCCGGAATCAAATAGCCGGCACCTGACCTCTGTGACAGGGAGCTGCGATCAGCTGCAGTTGAGTTAACCCTTCAGGTGCGGTACCTGAGGGGTTAACTGCCGCTGATCGCAGCTCCCTGTCACAAAGGTCGGGTGCCGGCTATTTGATTCCGGCACCCGCCTCCTGTATTTGTATAAGAAACGTTGGTGGCACAGTGCGCCCCCCCCCAGTATAATAAACGTTGGTGGCACAGTGCGCCCCCCCCCCCCCAACACCCCAGTATAAGAAACATTGGTGGCACAGTGGGAAGTGCCAGTGAGGGTTAAAAAATAATTTAAAAAAATTAACTCACCTCCTCCAGTTGATCGCATAGCTGCCGGTCTCCTGTTTTCTTCAGGACCTGTGGTGACGTCACTGAGCTCATCACATGACCCATTACCATGGTGATGGATCATGTGATGAGCCCAGTGATGTCACCACAGGTCCTTTGACAGGTCATGAAGAAAGAACAGAAGACGATCAATTGGAGGAGGTGAGTTAATTATTTTTTAACCCTCATTGGCACTGCCCACTGCGCCACCAATGTTTATTATATTGAGGGGGGGCGCACTGCACCACCAATGTTTATTATATTGGGGGGGGGCGCACTGCGCCACCAATGTTTATTATATTGGGGGGGGCGCACTGCGCCACCAGTGTTTATTATACTGGGGTGTTGGGGGGGCGCACTGCGCCACCAATGTTTATTATACTGGGGGGGCGCACTGCGCCACCAATGTTTATTATACTGGGGTGTTGGGGGGGGGGCGCACTGCGCCACCAATGTTTATTATATTGAGGGGGGGCGCACTGCGCCACCAATGTTTATTATATTGGGGGGGGCGCACTGCGCCACCAATGTTTATTATACTGGGGTGTTGGGGTGGCGCACTGCGCCACCAATGTTTATTATATTGGGGGGGCGCACTGCGCCACCAATGTTTATTATATTGGGGGGGGCGCACTGCGCCACCAATGTTTATTATACTGGGGTGTTGGGGGGGCGCACTGCGCCACCAATGTTTATTATATTGGGGGGGCGCACTGCGCCACCAATGTTTATTATATTGGGGGGGCGCACTGCGCCACCAATGTTTATTATATTGGGGGGGCGCACTGCGCACAACGATGAGTTAGGGAAATTTCACAGCAGAGTGCGCATGCGCTGGGAGCCTCGCCGGCGGTTAGGGTAGGGAAAAATTATGGGCCAGTGCACAGGTGCGGTGATCGGATGGATGTTCTCAGCTGGACACCGGCCGACACTGCGCATGCGCTGGGAGCCTTACCAGCGGTTAGGGTAGGGAAAAAGCACTGGCCTGTACGTAATTTTTCCCTTCCCCAACCGCTGGTGAGGCTCCTGGCGCATGCGCACTCTGCTGTGAAACTTCCCTAACCTGTCGTTGTGCGCCTGCGCGGCGCTGCACACCGGTGCGACTGGAAGTGACGAGGGTAGGGAAATCTCACGAAGTAGGGAAGTATAACATTACACCGGCCTTTGGGGTGTGCGGGCTGGTAACTACTTGGTTGGATAGTCAGCCAGCCTATGCCATGATGCCAGCAACAAGCAGTGTTTTTTTTTTTTTTTTTTGGGGGGGGGGGGGGCGCCACAAGGTTAGCTCGCACAGGGCGCCTGGACACCTAAGGCCGGCCCTGACTAGATGGTATAAAACACCGGATAAGTTACATATCATCTCGCCCACCTATTCTGCTGACTGCTGGAGATGTGGGGAGGACAGAGGGACCATGTTCCATATTTGGTGGACATGTCAAAAAATCAAAAAATTCTGGGACATGGTGTCGGAGAAGGTGCAAAGTATATGTAAGATCAAATTTCCTATCACCTCCTTAGTAGCTATACTAAATATGCCTGACAGCAACTATAAACTGACAACACACTCTTTGGTGGCACAGCTAATAGCAGCCGCAAAATTACTAATACCAAAATATTGGTTGTCAAAAGAAGTGCCGACTTTAAGAGAATGGATGTATAAGGTTCAGGAGATTTGCCAGTTAGAAGAACTGACAAGTTGGGAATCCTTATCTCATGATAGGTTCCTGGCGAACTGGAGTAACTGGAAAGAATGGTATAATTCTACTTTGATATCTGATCCGTGAGAGAAGAAATGGCCCAAAAACCTGAATCTGATAGAAATGTGTAAGATTATGGCCCAGTGGAATAAAGGCTTAATTGGGGATTTAGATATAAAAACTGTATTAATGGATATATCGCAGTGCACATTGTACATTAAAACGGTAGGCGTATTTTACAAGTGCCTTTATAAAGGTGCCAATTTTTCCAATTTTCCATACAGGATTAATTTATGCACTTTATTCACTTCAAAGTCTAGATGTGATGATCATTCCTTGCATGTATAACTGCATTATTCATGTGACCAGATATGTTTGTTATGGAGCAATTATTGTTTCTGTGGTTTTCACTTGTACTTGTCATACGATGGAATCTCAAATAAACAAAGATTTGATAAAAAAAAACAAAAAACAAGAAAAGGCTTGAACTACTTCAGTTGTGTGTAATGAATCTAAAATATATGAAAGTCTAATGTTTATCAGTACATTACAGAAAATAATGAACTTTATCACAATATGCTAATTTTTTGAGAAGGACCTGTACAGTGGGATGCGAAAGTTTGGGCAACCTTGTTAATCGTCATGATTTTCCTGTATAAATCGTTGGTTGTTACGATAAAAAATATCAGTTAAATATATCATATAAGAGACACACACAGTGATATTTGAGAAGTGAAATGAAGTTTATTGGATTTACAGAAAGTGTGCTATAACTGTTTAAACAAAATTAGGCAGGTGCATAAATTTGGGCACCACAAAAAAGAAATGAAATCAATATTTAGTAGATCCTCCTTTTGCAGAAATTACAGCCTCTAAACGTTTCCTGTAGGTTCCAATGAGAGTCTGGATTCTGGTTGAAAGTATTTTGGACCATTCCTCTTTACAAAACATCTTTAGTTCATTCAGGTTTGATGGCTTCCGAGCATGGACAGCTCTCTTTAAGTCACACCACAGATTTTAAATTATATTCAGGTCTGGGGACTGAGATGGCCATTCCAGAACGTTGTACTTGTTCCTTTGCATAAATGCCTTAGTGGATTTTGAGCAGTGTTTAGGGTCGTTGTCTTGTTGAAAGATCCAGCCCCGGCGCAGCTTCAGCTTTGTCACTGATTCCTGGACATTGGTCTCCAGAATCTGCTGATACTGAGTGGAATCCATGCGTCCCTCAACTTTGACAAGATTCCCAGTCCCTGCACTGGCCACACAGCCCCACAGCACGATGGAACCACCACGATATTTTACTGTAGGTAGCAGGTGTATTTCTTGGAATGCTGTGTTCTTTTTCCTCCATGCATAATGCCCCTTGTTATGGCCAAATAACTAAATTTTAGTTTCATCAAAGTCCACAGCACCTTATTCCAAAATGAAGCTGGCTTGTCCAAATGTGCTTTAGCCCACCTCTAGCGGCACTTTTTGTGCTGTGGGCGGAGAAAAGGCTTCCTCTGCATCACTCTCGCATACAGCATCTCTCGCATACAGCATCTCCTTGTGTAAAGTGCGTCGAATGGTTGAACGATGCACAGTGACTCCATCTGCAGCAAGATGATGTTGTAGGTCTTTGGTGCTGGTCTGTGGGTTGACTCTGACTGTTCTCACCATTCGTCGCTTCTGTCTATCCGAGATTTTTCTTGGTCTGCCACTTCGAGCCTTAACTTGAACTGAGCCTGTGGTCTTCCATTTCCTCAATATGTTCCTAACTGTGGAAACAGACAGCTGAAATCTCTGAGACAGCTTTCTGTATCCTTCCCCTAAACCATGATGGTGAACAATCTTTGTCTTCAGGTCATTTGAGAGTTGTTTTGAGACCCCCATGTTGCTACTCTTCAGAAAAAATTAAAAGAGGAGGGAAACTTACAATTGACCCCCTTAAATACTCTTTCTCATAATTGGATTCACCTATGTCTGTAGGTCAGGGGTCACTGAGCTTACCAAGCCAAATTGAGTTCCAATAATTAGTTCTAAAGGTTTTGGAATCAATAAAATGACAACAGTGCCCAAATTTATGCACCTCCCTAATTTTGTTTAAACAATTCTAGCACACTTTCTGTAAATCCAAAAAACTTCATTTCACTTCTCAAACATCACTGTGTGTGTCTCCTATATGATATATTTAACTGACATTTTTTATCGTAACAACCAACGATTTATACAGGAAAATCATAACGATTAACAAGGTTGCCCAAACTTTCGAATCCCACTGTAACTGCGGTGGTGAACGGCAATTAAAGGTTTTTTATTGCCACTAATACACACCAAAAAGGGCTATGATTTTCCCATTTCTGCACACAAAGGTTAATAACTAAGCCCTTTTCCTTTTTCCCCACTAATATATATGAAAAAAATGCTTTAGAACATATAACTGCGGCTGTGAACAGCAAATAATTTTTTTTTGCCACTAATACAAGCCAAAAAGGGCTGTAGTTTTCTCACTGCACCACACAACCGCTAATAAGCCCCCCTCCCCCCCCCCCATAAATACAAACCAAAAAAAGGCTTAGAAAATAAAACTGTGGCCGTGAACGACAAATAATATGTTGTTGTTTATTGCCACTAATACACACCAAAAAGGGCTTTAATTTTCTTACTGCACCACACAACGGTTAATAAGCCAGATTTTTCCCCCACTAATACACGGCAAAAAGGGCTGTAGTTTTCTCACTTCACCACACAACGGCTAATAAGCCCCTTCCCCCCCCTCTAATACACTCCAAAAAAAGGCTTTAGAAAATATAACTGCTGCCGTGAACGGCAAATACGTTTTTTTTTGCCACTAATACACACCAAAAATGGCTGTAATTTTCTCACTTCACCACACAACGGCTAATAAGCCTCTTTTATTTACCCACTAATACATGCCAAAAAGGGCTTTAATTTTCTCACTTTTCCACACAACAGCTAATAAGCCCCTTTTTCCCCCCACTAATACACGCCAAAAAAATGCTTTAGAACATATAACTGCGGCCGTGAATGGTAAATAATTTTTTTTTTGCCACTAATACACGCCAAAAAGGGCTGTAATTTTCTCACTTCACCACACAACGGCTAATAAGCCCCTTTTTTCCCCCTACTAATAAACAACAAAAAAAGGCTTTAGAACATATACTGTAACTGCGTCCGTGAAAGGCAAATAATACTTTTTTCTTGCCACTAATACACACCAAAAAGGGCTGTAATTTTCTCACTTCAAAACACAACAGCTAATATGCCCATTTTCCACACTAATGCACGCCAAAAAAAGAATTTAGAACATATAACTGCGTCCTTGAACGGCAAATATCGTTTTTTTTTGCCACTAATAAATGCCAAAAATGGCTGTAATTTTCACACTTCAAAACACAATGGCTAATAAGCCCCTTTGTCCCCCCACCAATACACGCCAAAAAAAGGCTTTAGAAAAAACAACTGCGTCCGTGAATACACTAATACACGCCAAAAAGGGCTGTAGTTTTCTCACTGCACCACACAACGGCTAATAAGCCCCCCTTTCCCCCCCCCCAAGAAATACACGCCAAAAAAAGGCTTTAGAAAATATAACTGTGGCTGTGAACGGCAAATAATATGTTTTTTTTGCCACTAATACACACCAAAAAGGGCTTTAATTTTCTCACTGCACCACACAATGGCTAATAAGCCAGATTTTTACCCTACTAATACACGCCAAAAAGGGCTGTAATTTTCTCACTTCACCACACAACAGCTAATAAGCCCACTTTCCCCACTAATACACGCCAAAAAAAGACTTTAGAACATATAACTGTGGTCATAAACGGCAAATATATATTTTTTTTGCCACTAATACACGCCAAAAAGGGCTGTCATTTTCTCACTTCACCACACAACGGCTAATAAGCCCCTTCCCCCCCCACTAATACACGCCAAAAAGGGCTGTAATTTTCTCACTTCACCACTCAACAGCTAATAAGTTCATTTTCCGCACTAATACACGCCAAAAAAAGACTTTAAAACATATAACTGCGGCCGTAAAGGGCAAATAATTTTTTTTTTTGCCACTAATACACACCAAAAAGGGCTGTCATTTTCTCACTTCACCTAACAACAGCTAATAAGCCCACTTTCCCCACTAATACACGCCGAAAAAAGACTTTAGAACATATAACTGCGGTCATAGACTGTAAATATATATATTTTTAGCCACTAATACACGCCAAAAAGGGCTGTCATTTTCTCACTTTACCACACAACGGCTTATAAGCCCCTTCCCCCCCCCACTAATACACGCCAAAAAGGGCTGTAATTTTCTCACTTCACCACACAACAGCTAATAAGTTCATTTTCCCAACTAATACACACTAAAAAAAGACTTTAGAACATATAACTGCGGCCGTGAATGGCAAATAAAGTTGTTGTTTTTTTGCCACTAATACACGCCAAAAAGTGTGTGGTCGTTTTCTCACTTCACCACACAACGGCTAATAAGCCCCCTTTTTTCCCCACTAATACATGCCAAAAAATGGCTTTGTAACATATAACTGCGGCTGTGAACGGCAAATAGTTTTTTTTTTTGCCACTAATACACATCAAAAAGGTCTGTAATTTCCCCACTTCACCACACAACGGCTAATAAGCCCCTCCCCCCCCCCCCCCCACTATTGAACAACCAAAATAGGCTTTAGAACATCTGTGGCCGTGAATACACACTAAAAAGGGCTGTCATTTTCTCACTTCACCACACAACAGCTAATAAGCCCATTTTCCCCAGTAATACATGCCAAAAAAAGACTTTAGAACATATATATAACTGCACTGCACAAGGGCTAATTAGACCCCAATAACGAGAACGGTTTGCTGGTGGTATTGCAAACTTGAAATGAGCAGCAGTATAATGGCAATTTGGATCCGCAGTCAGTGCAGCAAGGTGTAATAGGATTGTTCCTTTTACCCAGGCTGTAAACACCCCTATTGAACCATGTTCTGCTTCAATACTTTGTAATAATTCCTCCCTATCCTTTCCCTACACTTCTAATGCTCTTTCCCTGAACTTCTATTGAGCAAAATATGTTTTCAAGTCTTTCCTAGCACTTTCCTTAGCGCCTGCTCACGTCTCTCCCTGCACTAAGTACACTGGAAAATGGATGAATCCAAGATGGCTGAAGCTATTTATAGTGCTGTGACATCACAGGGCTGGCTGGCTGCTGATTGGCTGCATGCATGGCATTGTGGGTGATCCCTCATTCCCAGAGTTCCTTGCTCCATGTCCTAACATGTGCAGCAGCCATTTTAGGACAAAAATTGATTCGTTAACAGCGTGAGGAAATTCGGATTCGGTGCGAATCGAATAATTGCTGAAATTAGGATCGAATTCCACTTCGTCAGCTTCGATTCGCTCATCTCTAATCACAGCATCACATTGGTTTAAGCTTAGGAGCTGAGCCCAAAGCATGAGCAGCAGGCCTCATGTCCTTCAGCAACCTACAAAACAACTGCGAGATGATGATGAACTGCACCAGAGATTCTACTATAGCCCTATGGCAGTGATGGAGAACCTTTTACAGACTGAGTGCCCAAACTGCAACACAAAACCCACATATTTATTGCAACGTGACAACACAGCAATTTAACCTGAATACTTCAGTCCAATATAGTATATCTATATTCTTTATCATTTAGCTAAAATAGCCTTCCTACATTCAGTGCACTGTCTGTGCTGTTCATAGGACGTCCTGCACTGATGAATGGCAGGAAAAGTGTAAGGCATATTGGTACACCTTAGACTTTTTCCAGGTTGCAGGTGCCCACAACGAGGGCTCTGAGTGCCGCCTCTGGCACCCGTGCCATAGGATCGCCACCACTGCACTATGGCATGTAATGCCATCCTCCCAATTTCCTTCTAAACTGTCTAGAGAGTTACAGTTATATATTTTTATGAATTTAGAACTAGGAATGAATAAATGGTGACTGAATCACTTCACCTGTTTCTCTATGAGATCATTACATCAGCAATGAGGGGAGGGGAAGACTGCAGAGAAGCTACTAAGCATGTTGGATCAGAAACAAGTGGACAATAATTACAGCCACAGGAATAACACTTCATTTGCCCTATTCATAGCATTGCAATATTTTTCATGGGGCAACCCTGTTAATCCCTTCATGAAATTCAACCCCTGAGATGCTATTGTCAATTGTGAAAATTACATCTGACTGGTGTTTATGTGGAAGCACTGTGCTCCCGGGGCCTGAATAGATCCCCCGTGCTGAGATTCACATTTGGTTGGTATGGCAGCCACTGGCCTTCTGAAAGCTACAAGGCCTGTCACAGCAAGGTATCTCTCAAGCTCTGCCTGTGGCAGGACTTGATAGGAATTTACTAAAGCGATCAGATGATTGGATGTTGAAGCCCCTAGGGGGACTTAAAATAAGTGTAAAAAGAGCTTTAAAACGTTTTAACAAATATAAAAAATATATAAAAATTCATATCACCCCACTTTACCATTTAAAAAAATAAACAATAAAAAAACTCCTGTACTATTTAAATATAAAAATATTTATTGGCATTGGTAATTGGCAAAAATGAAGATGGCATGCTGGGAGCACGTGGTGATGTCATCACACTTGAGCACAGGTCCTTCGGAAGGTCCTTTAGAATCAAGAGAGTAATGATTGCTTCTGTGTGTGCAAGTGGATGACATGAGTAATTTTTTTACAGCTAAAAAACAAACATTATAGCTGGGGAACACTTTAGGGGACATTGGGGACCACTATGGGGGACATTATTACCAGTGGCGGGCTATTATGGGGGATTATACATCTACTACAAGGGTTGGGATTTTATAAAAAAAAAGCCAATAAAATTTATTCATTTTTAAAGGCTATTTTTAACGGCCATATAAAACTTAGGCAAAACGGCTATTAAAAAAAATGGCCAGAAAAAGGATGTGTAGATCATGCCAGTGTATTACTGTAGTGCAGCAGCGGCATGAAGCGCACGGTATCATAGCAACCAATGACGCTGTGCACTCCTGCTGTCAGCAGGATGCCAGGCCGGGATACCACGGACCGCTCACGTCCGTGTTCCACGGCTGTGTGCATTCGGCTTTACTTGGAAACTGTTTTTTTGTTGAGCAAAAGTAGCAAAGAAAAATAAACTAAATAAATGTAACACAATGACTTACAAAAAATATGTAAAATAAACAGTAAATGGCTGCAAATTAAAAATATAACTAAATTGCTAACTTGCTGTTTTTTCCCTCTCACCAGGAAAGAGTTAATCAATTTATCAGTTAATCAATAAGTTATAGTTATCCCAAAACTGAAAAACTTGGCAAAAATAAATTACAGACAGAATTGGTAAAGTTGTATGAGATTAAAAGTGCTAACAAAATATAATAAAAAATCATTCAATTTTACAATAGATGCCGCAGGTTTACTTTTTTAAGTATATGTTGACTAAATTGCTGTCCTTTAAAAGTCTAAAAAAATAAAGAGTAATAAATATATATGAAGGAATCTTACTTGCATGTCAGAATTCCTTCTGACTACATGAAATTTTTCATTTTCATTGCAAATGCTGAACACACACAAATTAGACGTATTTTTGTAATATTTGCATCCCCCAGTGACTGGTCTGTGCGCAATGGTTGCATTTGTGTTTTACTGTCGAGAAAAAAAAAATATGGTGAAAAGTTCTTCTGTGAGTTACTAAGCTGCTTCTAGCCCATTGTTCAAAATCATTGTCAGGTTAAATTAGGGAGTACGGGCTCCATGAGTGTAAAAAAAATCAATACTTGATGGAAGATTGCTCCCCGGAAAATCTGTTTTGATTCCAGGATTAATTCGCGACCAAAGGCTTCAGCAAAATGACATGCCATTAGGCAGAAAATGAACACATTCTACCCTTGAAATTGGATGGAAATATGTCAGGTGCCTGACCTATTCATTTGTTTTGCTCTCTGGGCACATGCTGTAGGTGTGGTTCAACATCCACAACAGCTCCATTTAAAGTAGGATATGAAAAGGAGAGGCCCATAGTGAATTCAAAGTATTCTCCAGACCATTATAGTAAAGCATTTCCAAATTCATCCCGTCAAGGTAAATGCATCTTTATATGAGGGGATGCTCTCTAGTGTTTTCAAAATCTTAGAATAAACTGTAATCACAATCTGAAAATAAAGCAGAGATTGTTTGCGCATCATAAGAGCATTTGCATTATTAATGAGTAATGTGTTTGTTCATCAGGGCAGCTTCTTTTCCCCCAACTTCCTTTTACTGATTTTGTAAGGAAACTTTCAAAAATAGAAAAAATGCTGCAATATCTAGAAACACGATATAAATGTTTATGATACAGATAAAATAAATTCTGAATTACATTAAAGTATTATTTTGCTTTGGAAAACTTTACATCATGAGCACTCATTGGTCAACAACGTTTGAAACAGTCCTCCATACATTTTTATTTGTACCCCTTTGAGTCCCAAACAGGTGTATTGGAAACCGTACATGAATAAGCTTAAGCTTAAGCTCAACACCGTTAAAGAGCATTTGTCAGACTGTCACCATGATCCACTCTATTAAACCAAGCATACCACCTGGTAGGGATGATAATGGTGAATTAAAAGAGTCCTCTATTGCTGCAATATGCAGCAAAATTTATACTTTCTTTCTCATGCAAATAAGGCACTCGAGGCACCTAAGGGCTAGCCTAATGTAACACCCTGGAGTGGTGTTAACACTCCTAAACCCTGCTACTATCTTTAATGGTCTAACATAAATGTCATCTGTGTATTTATTTCCAGGTTCTCTACATTGTACATTCCTAATCTTGTTATGCAACTGTTTTATTACATGTAATGTGCCTGGTTCACCAGCAGGTGGCAGCAAATGACAGAGTTATAGTTAGAGAGAATGGAACTCACCATTCCATTCTCCCCCTTTGGGCTGAAGTGGTCCAGTCCTGCTTCCTGCCAGAAGGGTGGGGCAGAAGTTTCCAGTTAGTTCTAGTCTGACTTCTAAGCTAGACAGGAGGAGTGTGAGCAGGGGCATGCTCAGGCAAGCCTAGGCCATCCAGAGTACCTTAAAGGGAACCTGTCACCTCTACTATGCTACCCTCACTGAGCGTTTCTAAATGTTCATTGTCTTACCCTAAACATATAAATTACACTTTTAATTTCATTTGCAGACAAATTCAATAAGTATTATGCATTTTTGTACTTCCCGCCTTTTATGCAAATTAACATAAAAGAGTCATATCTTACTTGTGTGACCAGAGAAGAGTCATATTTTCAAGCTCTGACTCATCTCAGTTTAATTTGCATATGTATCAAATCGTTTTTTTTACACACTAAAAGCACACAGAGCTATGGGGACTGGGTATTGCGGATGTGCTAGCGGCCATCTAGCAACCCATGTCCTCAGCTCTGTACCCAAAATCCAGGTGGCAGGTTCCCTTTAAGCTCTGCGGGCTATGGTGAATGATATCTGGAAGCCATAGGGGCCAGAGGAATAGTTCTTCGGCCACTATAAGAGGAATCAGCAAGAGAAAGATTTTTTCGGCTGAAGATAAGATTTACTAAGTGTCAGGAGGGAAATCACAGTAGACGGCACCCCATCCAAGGATACCAGAGCAGATCAGAAGTATAGCAACCAGACTAAAGCAGAGTTTAGTGCAGCATAAAGAAAGAAAACAAAGTCAGTAAGTAAGACTGCTAGTACAGCAGAGAAAAAGAGGAAGCAGAGTTATTGAAAAAGCCTGCCAGTTTATGCTAAAGCCTGCTGGGACCAAGACAGAGCTTGAAGATTGTTTTTGATGAACGTTTACTCAAGTAAAGCTGCTGTTCAACTACATACAAGGTCTGGACTCAATCTTTCTATCATCACTCAATTCAACTCCACCTTTATTTTGCGCTTCGGAGCCAAAGCCTGGGGTCCGGCACTACCTAGGTAGGAGCTCCATGACATAAAGAGACATTTGGGCTGCACTACACCACTCGGCATTCCTACTACATCTGGGACACGATAGGGGCCCTGGGGGACGGCACATAGCACTAACCACTCAGAGCACCACTTCATCACCACTCCCTCTCATTACCAGATTGATAGGTCCAGTCATTCTTATTGGTTGGATGCCTGGCCCTGAAATCTTGCACTTATGTCAGCGAGACTACATTGGCACATGAACAGATGATCTCAGGAGGCTCTCCCTACTGATACCTGTTTTGAACCAGTACCAATGACATCAGTCTCATATCAGAAGAGAAGACACTTGGCTTTGCTGATCTAGAAGCAAAGCCAAGAGTCTTCTGTTTCAGGAACAGACTAATATCATTCGCGCTTGAGCAGTGCAGATCCAAGAGGGGAGAGCTTCCTGAGATCCACTGCAATGAAGTCTCATTGGCATCAATAAGGATGCCTGGCCCTGTCAATTAGGACATGAGGGTAAATGGCAATGAGGGAGTGAATGAGAGGAATAGGTTCTCCAAGGGGCTAGGTCAGCCCCTTGGTGCCCTGATTACCTCATCTGCTTTGGAATCAAAGTAATAATTATGCTGCAATGGTTCATCAGTAATAGGGCTAATTTAATTCCTGATAATCAACCCAGGGGCGTAGTTATAGGGGGTGCAAAGGTAGCAGTTGATACCGGGCCCAGGAGCCTAAGGGGGCCCAAAGACCCTTGTGCCACATAAGAAGACACTGGTATTATAGAAAGTACATGCAGGTCAAGTTACACCTCTGGCAGGAGGGAAGTGGTAAGGTCAAGAATTTGGCATGGGGGGTGCCGTTTTAATTTTTGCCTCAGAAATTACGAAAGCTATGTGCTTCCCTGCCCCTGGACACAAAGCACTGAGGGAAGGGGGGCCCAAGCTGAACTCTTGCACCAGAGCTCATGAGCCTTTAGCTACCCCCCTGAATCAACAATAGAGTCGACTAAGGTAACTGATGCGATTTAAGGCAACAAACACCTGCCAAACAGCTTTTGGAGATATATTTTCCAAATGATAATCTATAGTCATGTTAGACAATTTTGTTTATAAGAAACAAGGTGTGGTGACATGCTCTAATAATATACATTAGTGTGCAAAGCTAATTTCACCACATTGAGGCATTGTTACTAATATTGGTGGTATGCCAGCATGGGATTTTAACGTAGCATATGCTGTATTCCTCAATAAAGCACACACTGAGAAATAGGCATGGCTACTAAGATAGATACAGAGACATAATAGAGCCATATTAATGACATAAAGATTGCAAATACTTATAAACCCAATGTAATTGCTGAAAGAGATTTATAAATGAAGTTAGCACTATACTGGATGGTCATCAGTAAGAAAAATTATCTGTAGCTGTTGGTACCATTACTTCAACTGTACTATGTGACCACACTCTGAGTCTCAGAATCAAGCAGCCTCTTCACTGGAGACCAGATGTCATACTCTCTCTATGGATACCAGTGAGATTCTGAATGTGCATCTCCTAGGCATGCATAGTGACACTGATATGTCATCTAGAGTTAAATGGGTTTTCTGGTTACACAAAAAAATAATATCAACTGTGCTTAAAAAGCTATTTTTTACAGGCATAACACTAAAGAAATAGTACACTGCTCAAAAAAATAAAGGGAACACAAAAATAACACATCCTAGATCTGAATTAATTAAATATTCTTCTGAAATACTTTGTTCTTTACATAGTTGAATGTGCTGACAACAAAATCACACAAAAATTTAAAAATGGAAATCAAATTTTTCAACCCATGGAGGTCTGGATTTGGAGTCACACTCAAAATTAAAGTGGAAAAACACACTACAGGCTGATCCAACTTTGATGTAATGTCCTTAAAACAAGTGAAAATGAGGCTCAGTAGTGTGTGTGGCCTCCACGTGCCTGTATGACCTCCCTACAACGCCTGTGCATGCTCCTGATGAGGTGGCGGACGGTCTCCTGAGGGATCTCCTCCCAGACCTGGACTAAAGCATCTGCCAACTCCTGGACAGTCTGTGGTGTTGGTGGATAGAGCGAGACATAATGTCCCAGATGTGCTCAATTGGATTCAGGTCTGGGGAACAGATGGGCCAGTCCATAGCATCAATGCCTTCGTCTTGCAGGAACTGCTGACTCACTTCAGCCACATGAGATCTAGCATTGTCTTGCATTAGGAAGAACCCAGGGCCAACCGCACCAGCATATGGTCTCACAAGGGGTCTGAGGATCTCATCTCAGTACCTAATGGCAGTCAGGCTACCTCTGGCGAGCACATGGAGGGCTGTGCGGCCCTCCAAAGAAATGCCACCCCACACCATTACTGACCCAATGCCAAACCGGTCATGCTGGAGGATGTTGCAGGCAGCAGAACGTTCTCCACAGCGTCTCAAGACTCTGTCAAGTCTGTCACATGTGCTCAGTGTGAACCTGCTTTCATCTGTGAAGAGCACAGGGCGCCAGTGCCGAATTTGCCAATCTTGGTGTTCTCTGGCAAATGCCAAACGTCCTGCACGGTGTTGGGCTGTAAGCACAACCCCCACCTGTGGACGTCGGGCCCTCATATCACCCTCTTGGACAGTCGGGCCCTCATATCGTCGGGCCCTAATATCACCCTCTTGGAGTCTGTTTCTGACCGTTTGAGCAGACACATGCACATTTGTGGCCTGCTGGAGGTCATTTTGCAGGGCTCTGGCAGTGCTCCTCCTGTTCCTCCTTGCACAAAGGCGGAGGTAGCGGTCCTGCTGCTGGGTTGTTGCCCTCCTACGGCCTCCTCCACATCTCCTGATGTACTGGCCTGTCTCCTGGTAGCACCTCCATGCTCTGGACACTACGCTGACAGACACAGCAAACCTTCTTGCCACAGCTCGCATTGATGTGCCATCCTGGATAAGCTGCACTACCTGAGCCACTTGTGTGGGTTGTAGACTCCGTCTCATGCTACCACTAGAGTGAAACACCGCCAGCATTCAAAAGTGACCAAAACATCAGCCAGGAAGCATAGGAACTGAGAAGTGGTCTGTGGTCACCACCTGCAGAACCACTCCTTTATTGGGGGTGTCTTGCTAATTGCCTATAATTTCCACCTGTTGTCTATCCCATTTGCACAACAGCATGTGAAATTGATTGTCAGTGTTGCTTCCTAAGTGGACAGTTTGATTTCACAGAAGTGTGATTGACTTGGAGTTACATTGTGTTGTTTAAGTGTTCCCTTTATTTTTTTGAGCAGTGTATATTACTAAAATGAAGGATAATATAATTGCACCATTTACAAATCACTAGAGATTTGCTAAGTTTAGAAATATTTGATTCGGCTCATTCGCCAAACTTCAACAAGAATTTTGATTAGTTACAAATTAATTTGTCACAAATCGTGATGAATCAGGTATACCCAGGCCACTCTGCATCATCATATTCATCCCACTTGGTGGTCCAATCTCCGTGTAAAGGCTTGGAAATTAAACTGCAGGGAGAGTGCAGGGAGAGTTTATCGCTGTGTGTATTACAAGCTAGTGCACCCACATTTAAAATAAAACACAAGAAAATAATGAAGTCATTGATGATAAGTAGAGATGAGCGAATCGAATCAGATGAAATGGAATTCGATCCAAATTTCAGTAAAAATTAGATTTGCAACTAATGCAAATTTCCTTGCGCTTCGTGGTAACGAATCGCAATTTTTCCTAAAATGGCGGCTACAATGGCGGCTACACGTGTGAGGACATGGGGCAAGGAACTCTGGGAAGGCGAGCTGACCCATAATGCCACGCATGCAGCCAATCAGAAGCCAGCCCTGTGATGTAACAGCTCTATAAATACCCGCAGCCATCTTGGATTCAGACATTTTCCAGCCTTCTGAGTTCAGGGACAGATGTTGCAGGTTATACTGAAAACCTCATTGTGAAAAAAAAACTATTTACAAGTGCAGTGAAACATTATTAAAATTGTAGGGAAACGATAGGGAGGAATCATTTCATAGCATCTTAGTGCAGGGAGAGATGTCTGAAGTCGCTAGGGACAGTGCTAGAAAAACCTCATTGTGAAAAAAAAGCGATTTACAAGTGCAGGGAAACATTATTTGGGGATCCAAATAGCCATTATACAGCTCTGGCATTCCAGCATTTTGTTCTTGTTATTAGTGTGCAAGTGCTATGTTAAAAAGCCTTTGCCTTTAGTGGCATAAAGCCATTATCTGTGGAAAAAGAAAAATCTATACGTGTGGCGAAACCAACCTCGTCACTGGGTTTTGGAGGGGCCTGGCTACCAGCCTCTTGCCCCAGGATTATGGCCCATACTAACTTTGAAGGAGAAGACAGACCGGCCGCACAGCTTAAATATGGGGAACTGTTTGGGGCAGGAAAGCCATGCTTGCGGTCGGCCAAATGTGACTTCCATGGAATTCGGGAACCCCTGCTCGGATCTGGGTGATTTTTGGATATGTTGTTCACCCAGATCAGAGCTATCCATGGATGTATACATTATGGGGATATGTGGGGTTTTGAGGTGTGTGACAGAACCATCTGTCTTTGGAATTTTAGTGTATGTTATGTGAAGGTACCCAGATAGCTAATTGTATTGTATTCGTGTAGTCTGAGTGCCATTCACCTAATAATATGCACTCAGACTTGAGCTATCTGGGGATATGTTAAATGTCTGTGTTTACTGTAAGGGTTGGGACATTGTATGTTTAAATAGTGATTTCTGTCCTGTTGTCCCCACATGTGTATTGGCGATTTCCCTTTGTCCTGAGATAATTGAATTACTCCTCGGGTGTCTCCAGGGCAGAGAGGAGGAAACCATGATGCATTGTGGGGATGTATTGTGTCTGTGTATCCTGAATTGCTGCATATCTGTCCTGTGTCACAGTCTTCCATCTGGTCCCCTAGGGAAATGTCCACCAGATGGGGACCTGCATAAATACGGGCGGGTAGCCCTCAATAAAGAGTTCCTGTTTTATCCTTCATCATGTTGAGGCTGGTGTTTGGGTAACTGATCGACACTGGGGGATTGCTATATGCTGGGAGATTTGCTATACTCCCCTGGCTATAACTACTAGCTCTTGTAAGAGCTGTTCCTGCTCTCTGGATTTGGGAGAGGTTCACCCACTGGAGCCTGGAGCCTTGTCGTAGGTCCAGGGTGGGTAGGAGACGGTGAGATCTCAACCAAGCTTCGGCGGTTCGTGGGGTCTGCAGTGCTTACGGTGTCAAGTGGAGTGCTTGGAGCTCTCGGGAAGCACTAGGAGCATCTATCGACGGAGGTACCCGGTCGGGGTGCTAGGAGATCCGTTACATTGGTGGGATGGCGTCCTAGTGTGAGGAGAAGCAGCTCGGAGACACCGTTCGTGGAGTATATTGAGGGCAACGCTAGTATCCGTACAGCGCCCCTGGCTATAGCAGCAGGATGGAATCAACTAGTCTTCGGACAGCGTTCTATGACGAGGAAGAGGAGGCAGCCGCAGACTACAGGGATATAGACAGAAAGTAAGTCTGGTATGATGCCCTAGAAAATGCCCAGCGGCGGCGAGGTGAGAGTCTCCCCAGTTATGAGCAGCAGCTACAGAAGCGTGTGGCGATGCGGATGGGTCTCTTGGGAGAGCAGCCCCTGGATGACTGGGTAACAGAGCTCCAGAGCCTGGTATGTAAGGAGCTTTGGCTAGAGGACGCTTACCAGGCCCTAAGGTGGCATGTCATTCAACATTCCCCCTGGGCAGCTGAGCATGACAAGCCAGAGGGAGAGGGGTTTTATGGTCCTGGCTTGTTATGGGAGTCCTTTGCAGAGCCTGACTTCAGAAGCCCTGCACAGTCCAGACTTCAGAACATTTTCTACGAGAGGGAGGCTAGGCTGGATTGGGTGGACCCCCACGAGGTAAAGAAAGACCTGGCTCACCTAGCAACCCTGGAGTGGGAACTGGAGTGGGACTACCGAGATCTCTTCCACTCCATTGAGAGGGCTCAGCGAGAGAGCAGAGTGTCAGACCCAGGTCCAGAGCCCTTCAGCTGAGAGGATATTGTGGAGGTGTACTGGGAGGACCCGACTGAAGTATCCCCTGCTTCAGTACCAGTTACAGAGGTAGGGGACCTCATAGACTGGTCCTGGGGGGAAACCCATATGGCAGGTGGAGATGGGACCAAGATCTCTCCACCGGCCCTACAGGGATGCTGGGCAGTCGGCCCAGATCCCCAACGTCAGCCGGAATTAAAGGGAGTAGGGACAGTTGGTCCTTCTCCCCAGCGGCAGTATGTTTTGCAGGGAGAGGAGAGCATCATCTCCATTCCCCAGCGGTAGTGTACTTTGAAGGGAGAGGAGACAACCGATCTCTCTCCCCAACCACAGGGGGACAGCACCCCTAACTCCAATGGTGCAGATGGGACCGCAGTCTCTGCACCAGGCCTACCGGGATACTGGACGGCCGGTACAGATCCCCCACCAACCCCGCAGGAATGCCAGGAGGAGGAGGTAAGCGATTTCTCCTCTCCACAGCCGATCTGCAACAAGGTCCTGGGGATAGGATTCCATGACCACATCCCAGCGGAAGAGCTGGCATCTGGGCAGAGCGCAGTCGGCCTCTGCCCTCCTCTATCCTCTTCTCCAGAGGCTGACTCCACACCGGCTTCCCCAGCGGAAGAGCTGGCATCTGGGCAGAACACAGATGGCCTCTGCCCTCCTCTATCCTCTTCTCCAGAGACTGAATTTCCACAGGCTACCCCAGCAGAAGAGCTGGCATCTGGGCAGAGCGCAGTCGACCTCTGCCCTCCCCTATCCTCTTCTCCAGAGGCTGACTTTCCACAGGCTACCCCAGCGGCAGAGCTGGCATCTGGGCAGAGCGCAGTCGGCCTCTGCCCTTCCCTATACTCTTTTCCAGAGCCAGACTTCCCACAGTCTACCCCAGCGGATGAGCTGGCATCGGGGCAGAGTGCAGTCGGCCTCTGCCCACCAAGTACCTACAGCTCCAAGCTAGAGAACAACAAGGAAGCAAGGAGTAGCAGATGCCCCCTCAACAGCTAGGACATACAGAACAGAGCCAGGCCCCAAAATTCAACAGGTCCAGTATTGGGTTGTGGGTGGACTGCCAGACTAACTCAGGTACCGACCGGCGTGAGGTCAGGTATCTGGTTAGTCTTCCCTGGGAGGGGGAGATGTGTGGCGAAACCAATCTCGCCACTGGGTTTTGGAGGGGCCTGGCTACCAGCCTCATGCCCCAGGATTATGGCCCATACTAACTTTGAAGGAGAAGACAGACCGGCCGCACAGCTTAAATCTGGGGAACTGTTTGGGGCAGGAAAGCCATGCTTGCGGTCGGCCAAATGTGACTTCCATGGAATTCAGGAACCCCTGCTCGGATCTGGGTGATTTTTGGATATGTTGTTCACCCAGATCAGAGCTATGTTTAAATGGTGATTTCTGTCCTGTTGTCCCCACATGTGTATTGGCGATTTCCCTTTGTCCTGAGAGATAATTGAATTACTCCTCGGGTGTCTCCAGGGCAGAGAGGAGGAAACCATGATGCATTGTGGGGATGTATTGTGTCTGTGTATCCTGAATTGCTGCATCTGTCCTGTGTCACAGTCTTCCATCTGGTCCCCTAGGGGAGTGTCCACCAGATGGGGACCTGCATAAATACGGGCGGGTAGCCCTCAATAAAGAGTTCCTGTTTTATCCTTCATCATGTTGAGGCTGGTGTTTGGGTAACTGATCGACACTGGGGGATTGCTATACGCTGGGAGATTTGCTATACTCCCCTGGCTATAACTACTAGCTCTTGTAAGAGCTGTTCCTGCTCTCTGGATTTGGGAGAAGTTCACCCACTGGAGCCTGGAGCCATGTCGTAGGTCCAGGGTGGGTAGGAGACGGTGAGACCTCAACCAAGCTTCGGCGGTTCGTGGGGTCTGCAGTGCTTACAGTATCAAATTGAGTGCTTGGAGTCCTCGGGAAGCACAAGGAGCATCTATCGACGGAGGTACCCGGTCGGGGTGCTAGGAGATCCGTTACAATACGCATTTAACTTCTGCAGTTATTTGAGTTGAAAGGGTTTATTGTCCTATTTCAGTACAAAAAGGAAAAATATATACGCATTTCACTTCTGCACTTATATGTGGTGAAAGCGTTTAGTGTCCCATTTCAGTACAAAAATGAAAAAAATATATGCACTTCACTGTTGCATTTATTTCTGGTGAAAGCGTTCAGTGTCCTATTTCAGTACAAAAAGGAAAAAAAAATATGCACTTCACTTGCATTTATTTGTGGTGAAAGATTTTAGTGGCCTATTTCAGTACAAAAAGCAAAAATATTTACGCATTTCACTTCTGCAGTTATATGTGGTAAAAGCATTCAGTGTCCAATTTCAGTACAAAAAGGAAAAAAATATACGCACCTTACTGTTGCATTTATTTGTGGTGAAAGAGTTTAAGTGGCCTATTTCAGTACAAAACAAAAAATATAAATGCATTTCACTTCTGCAGTTATATGTGTTGAAAGCGTTAAGTGTCCTATTTCAGTACAAAAAGAAAAAAAATATGCGCACTTAACTGTTGCATTTATTTGTGGTGAAAGACTTTAGTGGCCTATTTCAGTACAAAACAAAAAATATATACGCATTTCACTTCTGCATTTATTTGTGGTGAAAATGTTTAGTGGCCTATTTCAGTACAAAACGAAAAATATATACACATTTCACTTCTGCAGTTATTATTATTTCAGTACAAAAACAAAATATATTTAGCTTTTACTTTTGCAGTTATACGTAGTAAAACCTTTAGTGACGTATTTCGGTCAAAAAACTAAATATATTCAGCATTCAGCGCTGCAGTAATATTTGTGGTAAAACCTTTAGTGACGTATTTCGGTAGAAAGCGATACATTAATTCTGCGTTCAGCAAGGCAGTTATACGTGGTAAAGCCTATAGTTGCATATTTCAGTAGAAAATAAAAAATGTATCCTTATTAAGGAGGGGTCCAAGGGTTCACAGAAGCAGCGGCGGTAGCAGTCAGTCAGTGCGTAGTGTTGTCGGTAAAATCCCCTACTCTGCGATGTGGTCGTTTTTTGTACAGCCTCCGGAGGAGGTGAACATGGCCATATGTAGAATCTGTGGGCAGAAGGTGAATCATGGCCAGTGTGCCAATGTTGGCACCACAGCCCTGTGTCAACATATGCAGTGTCACCATAAAGTGGCCTAGGAGAACCGTGGCTCCGATGTGGTGGTCCAACCTGCCGCAGCAACCACTGCATCACCCAGTGGCATGCCATACCAGATTTCAGGCAGTCAAGGTTCCACCAGCTCAGGCCAAGGGAGCTGTCTGTCGTTGCCATCACCTGCTGGTCCTGATGCTTCTGCTCCTCCTACTCCTCGTCAGTCATTCTGTCAGCAATCGATCACTGCAGCGATTGCCAAGAGACAACAGTATGCGTGCACGCATCCAACGTTGCAGAAGCTGAACGTGCTGCTGTCAAGGTTGCTGGTGCTGCAGTCCCTCCCTTTCCAAGTGGTGGACTCTGCACCTTTCAGAGAACCGATGACTTGTGGCGAGCCGAGGTGGAGAGTCCCAAGCCTTTAGTGACATATTTCGGTAGCAAAAAAAAATTTACTCAGCGTTCAGCGATGCAGTTATATGTGGTAAAACCTTTTGTGACGTATTTCTGTCAAAAAACAAATTTTATTCAGTGTTCAGCGCTGCAGTTATATGTGGTAAAGTCTTTACTGACGTATTTTGGTTGAAAAACTAATTTTATTCAGCGTTCAGCGCTGTAGTTATATCCAGTAAAATCTTTTGTGATGTATTTTGGTTGAAAAACTAAATTTATTCAGCCTTCAGTGTTGCTGTTATATGTGATAAAATCTTTAGTGACGTATTTTGGTGAAAAAAACAAATTTTATTCAGCGTTCAGCATTGCAGTTCTTTGTGGTAAAATCTTTATTGATGTATTTTGGTTGAAAAACTAATTTTATTCAGCGTTCAATGCTGCATTTATATGTGGTAAAATCTTTCTCCATCGTAACCACGTCGTCGAATAAACTGAAGACTGGCGGATTCTCTTCTTTCTTATGCAACACTTAATTTTTTTTAATTAAATTTATTAAATATTGAATATTAATTTGAACCAAAACTTGATTAAAATTATAAGAAAGTAAACTTAAATTCGCCAATATATTATCCCACTCTTTGAGGGAAATTCACTGACAATCAATTTGCCAAGCCTTTTGTGCCAGAGAACGTGTATTATTAAATCGTGTTTTAACCGCTTGCCGCCACGCTAACGCCGAAAGGCGTCATCGCGGCGGCTCCCCGCGTGAGCCGAGATTTCCTGTGAACGCGCGCACACAGGCGCGCGCGCTCACAGGAACGGAAGGTAAGAGAGTTGATCTCCAGCCTGCCAGCGGCGATCGTTCGCTGGCAGGCTGGAGATGTGTTTTTTTTAACCCCTAACAGGTATATTAGACGCTGTTTTGATAACAGCGTCTAATATACCTGCTACCTGGTCCTCTGGTGGTCCCCTTTGTTTGGATCGACCACCAGAGGACACAGGTAGCTCAGTAAAGTAGCACCAAGCACCACTACACTACACCCCCCCCCCGTCACTTATTAACCCCTTATTAGCCCCTGATCACCCCTGATCACCCCATATAGACTCCCTGATCACCCCCCTGTCATTGATTACCCCCCTGTCATTGATCACACCGCTGTAAAGCTCCATTCAGACGTCCGCATGATTTTTACAGATCCACTGATAGATGGATCGGATCCGCAAAACGCACACGGACGTCTGAATGGAGCCTTACAGGGGCGTGATCAATGACTGTGGTGATCACCCCATATAGACTCCCTCATCATCCCCCTGTCATTGATCACACCCCTGTAAAGTTCCATTCAGACGTCCGCATGATTTTTACGGATCCACTGATAGATGGATCGGATCCGCAAAACGCATACGGACGTCTGAATGGAGCCTTACAGGGGCGTGATCAATGACTGTGGTGATCACCCCATATAGACTCCCTGATCACCCCCCTGTCATTGATTACCCCCCTGTCAATAATCACACCCCTGTAAAGCTCCATTCAGACGTCCGCATGATTTTTACGGATCCACTGATAGATGGATCGGATCCGCAAAACGCATACGGACGTCTGAATGGAGCCTTACAGGGGCGTGATCAATGATTGTGGTGATCACCCCATATAGACTCCCTCATCACCCCCCTGTCATTGATCACACCCCTGTAAAGCTCCATTCAGACGTCCGCATGATTTTTACGGATCCACTGATAGATGGATCGGATCCGCAAAACACATACGGACATCTGAATGGAGCCTTATAGGGGGGTGATCAATGACAGGGGGGTGATCACCCCATATAGACTCCCTGATCACCCCCCTGTCATTGATCACCCCCCCTGTCATTGATCACCCCCCCTGTCATTGATTACCCCCCTGTCATTGATCACACCCCTGCAAAGCTCCATTTAGACGTCCGCATGATTTTTACGGATCCACTGATAGATGGATCGGATCCGCAAAACGCATACGGACGTCTGAATGGAGCCTTACAGGGGCGTGATCAATGACTGTGGTGATCACCCCATATAGACTCCCTGATCACCCCCCTGTCATTGATTACCCCCCTGTCATTGATCACCCCCCCTGTCACGGATACATGGATCGGATCCGCAAAACACATACGGACATCTGAATGGAGCCTTATAGGGGGGTGATCAATGACAGGGGGGTGATCACCCCATATAGACTCCCTGATCACCCCCCCTGTCATTGATCACCCCCCCTGTCATTGATCACCCCCCTGTCATTGATCCCCCCCCTGTCAGGCTCCATTCAGACATTTTTTTGGCCCAAGTTAGCGGAAATTATTATTTTTTTCTTACAAAGTCTCATATTCCACTAACTTGTGTCAAAAAATTAAATCTCACATGAACTCACCATACCCCTCACGGAATCCAAATGCGTAAAATTTTTTAGACATTTATATTCCAGACTTCTTCTCACGCTTTAGGGCCCCTAGAATGCCAGGGCAGTATAAATACCCCACATGTGACCCCATTTCGGAAAGAAGACACCCCCAGGTATTCCGTGAGGGGCATATTGAGTCCATGAAAGATTGAAATTTTTGTCCCAAGTTAGCGGAAAGGGAGACTTTGTGAGAAAAAAAATATATATCAATTTCCGCTAACTTGTGCCAAAAAAAAAAAATTTCTATGAACTCACCATGCCCCTCATTGAATACCTTGGGGTGTCTTCTTTCCAAAATGGGGTCACATGTGGGGTATTTATACTGCCCTGGCATTCTAGGGGCCCCAAAGCGTGAGAAGAAGTCTGGTATCCAAATGTCTAAAAATGCCCTCCTAAAAGGAATTTGGGCACCTTTGCGCATCTAGGCTGCAAAAAAAGTGTCACACATCTGGTATCGCCGTACTCAGGAGAAGTTGGGGAATGTGTTTTGGGGTGTCATTTTACATATACCCATGCTGGGTGAGAGAAATATCTTGGTCAAATGCCAACTTTGTATAAAAAAATGGGAAAAGTTGTCTTTTGCCAAGATATTTCTCTCACCCAGCATGGGTATATGTAAAATGACACCCCAAAACACATTCCCCAACTTCTCCTGAATACGGCGATACCACATGTGTGACACTTTTTTGCAGCCTAGGTGGGCAAAGGGGCCCATATTCCAAAGAGCACCTTTAGGATTTCACAGGTCATTTACCTACTTACCACACATTAGGGCCCCTGGAAAATGCCAGGGCAGTATAACTACCCCACAAGTGACCCCATTTTGGAAAGAAGACACCCCAAGGTATTCCGTGAGGGGCATGGCGAGTTCCTAGAATTTTTTATTTTTTGTCACAAGTTAGTGGAAAATGATGATTTTTTTTTTTTTTTTTTCTTACAAAGTCTCATATTCCACTAACTTGTGACAAAAAATAGAAACTTCCACGAACTCACTATGCCCATCAGCGAATACCTTGGGGTGTCTTCTTTCCAAAATGGGGTCACTTGTGGGGTAGTTATACTGCCCTGGCATTCTAGGGGCCCAAATGTGTAGTAAGGAGTTTGAAATCAAATTCTGTAAAAAATGACCAGTGAAATCCGAAAGGTGCTCTTTGGAATATGGGCCCCTTTGCCCACCTAGGCTGCAAAAAAGTGTCACACATCTGGTATCTCCGTATTCAGGAGAAGTTGGGGAATGTGTTTTGGGGTGTCATTTTACATATACCCATGCTGTGTGAGATAAATATCTTGGCAAAAAACAACTTTTACCATTTTTTTATACAAAGTTGTCTTTTGCCAAGATATTTCTCTCACCTAGCATGGGTATATGTGAAATGACACCCCAAAACACATTCCCCAACTTCTCCTGAATACGGAGATACCACATGTGTGACACTTTTTTGCAGCCTAGGTGGGCAAAGGGGCCCATATTCCAAAGAGCACCTTTTGGATTTCACTGGCCATTTTTTACAGAATTTGATTTCAAACTCCTTACCACACATTTGGGCCCCTAGAATGCCAGGGCAGTATAACTACCCCACAAGTGACCCCATTTTGGAAAGAAGACATCCCAAGGTATTCGCTAATGGGCATAGTGAGTTCATGGAAGTTTTTATTTTTTGTCACAAGTTAGTGGAAAATGATGATTTTTTTCTTTTTTTTTTTTTTCTTACAAAGTCTCATATTCCACTAACTTGTGACAAAAAATAAAAACTTCCATAAACTCACTATGCCCATCAGCGAATACCTTGGGGTGTCTTCTTTCCAAAATGGGGTCACTTGTGGGGTAGTTATACTGCCCTGGCATTCTAGGGGCCCAAATGTGTGGTAAGGAGTTTGAAATCAAATTCTGTAAAAAATGACCAGTGAAATCCGAAAGGTGCTCTTTGGAATATGGGCCCCTTTGCCCACCTAGGCTGCAAAAAAGTGTCACACATGTGGTATCTCCGTATTCAGGAGAAGTTGGGGAATGTGTTTTGGGGTGTCATTTTACATATTCCCATGCTGGGTGAGAGAAATATCTTGGCAAAAGACAACTTTTACCATTTTTTTATACAAAGTTGTCTTTTGCCAAGATATTTCTCTCACCCAGCATGGGTATATGTAAAATGACACCCCAAAACACATTCCCCAACTTCTCCTGAATACAGAGATTCCAGATGTGTGACACTTTTTTGCAGCCTAGGTGGGCAAAGGGGCCCACATTCCAAAGAGCACCTTTCGGATTTCACCAGCCATTTTTTACAGAATTTGATTTCAAACTCCTTACCACACATTTGGGCCCCTAGAATGCCAGGGCAGTATAACTACCCCACAAGTGACCCCATTTTGGAAAGAAGACCTCCCAAGGTATTCGCTGATGGGCATAGTGAGTTTATGGAAGCTTTCATTTTTTGTCACAAGTTAGTGGAATATGAGACTTTGTAAGAAAAAAATAAAATAAAAAAATCATCATTTTCCGCTAACTTGTGACAAAAAATAAAAAGTTCTATGAACTCACTATGCCCATCAGCGAATACCTTAGGGTGTCTACTTTCCGAAATGGGGTCATTTGTGGGGTGTTTGTACTGTCTGGGCATTGTAGAACCTCAGGAAACATGACAGGTGCTCAGAAAGTCAGAGCTGCTTCAAAAAGCGGAAATTCACATTTTTGTACCATAGTTTGTAAACGCTATAACTTTTACCCAAACCATTTTTTTTTTGTACCCAAACATTTTTTTTTTATCAAAGACATGTAGAACAATAAATTTAGAGCAAAATTTATATATGGATCTCGTTTTTTTTGCAAAATTTTACAACTGAAAGTGAAAAATGTCATTTTTTTGCAAAAAAATCGTTAAATTTCGATTAATAACAAAAAAAAGTAAAAATGTCAGTAGCAATTAAATACCACCAAATGAAAGCTCTATTAGTGAGAAGAAAAGGAGGTAAAATTCATTTGGGTGGTAAGTTGCATGACCGAGCAATAAACCGCTAAAGTTGTGGAGTGCCGATTTGTAAAAAAGGGCCTGGTCTTTAGGGGGGTATAAACCTGTGGTCCTTAAGTGGTTAAGCAACACTTTATAAAGTTGAAAAATTTTAACCTTCTGTTCTGTCCCATATAAATGAATAGACGAAATGGCCACTCTGTGGCCTCCTCTTGCTGCTGTGACCTCCACAAACTCTCGTCGTCATGCCACTCTGTGGCCCCTCATGCTGCTGCCACCTCTGCAATCTCTTGTCGTCGTGCCACTCTGTGGCCTCCTCATGCTGTGGCCTCCTCATGCTGCTGCCACCTCCACACTATGTCACATTGTCACTTTGTGGTCTTCTGATGCTGCCGCCACCTCCACACTCGGTCATTGTGCCACCCAGTGGCCTCCTCCTGATGCTGCTGCTGCCACCACCTCCACACTCTGTCATTGTGCCACTTGTGGCCTCCTACTGATGCTGCTGCTGCCGCCACCTACAGACTCTGTCATTGTGCCACTTGGTGACCTTCTCCTGATGCTGCCGCCACCTCCAGGCTCTGTCATTGTGCCACTCGATGGCTTCCTCATACTGCTGCCACCTCCATACTCTGTTATTGTGCCACTCGGTAGCCTCCTCATACTGCTGCCAACTCCAGACAATGTCAGTCTGCCACTCGGTGGCCTCCTCATGCTGCTGCAAACTCCAGACTCTGTCATTGTGCCAATCTGTGGCCTTCTCCTGATGCTGCTACTGCTGCTGCCGCCACCTACAGACTCTGTCATTGTGCCAATCTGTGGCCTCCTGATGCTGCCGCCACCTCCACACTGTGCCACTCTGTGCTCTCCTCATGCTGCCACCACCACCAGACTCTGTCATTGTGCCACTCTGTGGCCTCCTAATGCTGCCGCAACTTCCAGACCTTGTCATTGGGCCACTCTGTGGTGTCCTCATGCTGTTCCCATCCTCCCCACTTCATGACTGGGCCACTATTTTGCCTTTCGGCCTGGCTGACATCATCATTTGTTTGACCCTTCTTCTGATTTGTCAGAAGGAAGGAAAAATGAGACGCACAACAGATCCTGTCTGTGTAGCAGCTGTAAGGCCTGTATGGTCCCATCAGAATTGGCTTATGATTTGGTAGCCAAAAGCAGGAGTAGGTACAAAACACAGAAGACATGCAAATACTTCATTCACATGTCATCTCTGTTTTAGATCCACTCCTGTTTTTTTTGGCACCAGCAATACTGATGGATTTTTGAGTAAAATCTGACCGAGTAAAGGCGTATACTCTACAGACAGGATCAGTTTTTTGGGGTTTATTGTTCTGACGGATCAGAGAAAGTGACGTCAACACAAAATTACAAAATTACTTCTGACACCCTCTCCACTCGGGGGGCTCTAATTGTATAAGCGTTTAATAGAACAGGTTCTGTAGACATCTATGTGGAATCAGCTGACGAGGGTGTAAAAGGAGTGCGCTTCTTCTTGGCGCTAACATCGACCTGTAAGGCTGAGTTCATGCTTGAGTTATTTGCTCAGTTTTGGCCCCGTAACTGCCCAAATAAGTGAAGTTTTGCAGTGATTCTAAGAGCAACTCCTGTCATCTGCATGTCATACTGACTCACAGTATTATTTCACTACCACAGCACACTCCCTATGCGTGTTACTGCAAGACACAGTGTTCTACACCCCTATAAAGGCTCTCTGCAGCCCTGAAATAGCAGTTTTTTAACATGATTTGCTCCAAAATTCGGATCGATGCTAATCGTTTTGGAATATTCGGCGAACCAGCTGAATCATATTTTTGAGAAATTCACTAATCTCTAACGATAAGCTATAAGATAAGTGTAAAAATGGCTTATTGTATTACATATTTTTGGCTGTAAAAAAATATTGCACAGATCTACTTATTTGTTGTGATATAGTGGGGCACACCTACATTCAGTAACACATGGGGACAGACTGTATAAAATAGTATAGAAATTTTATTACATAATCGTAGCTAAAATAATAAGTCCTAGATAATATATATATATATATATATATATATATAAAAACTATTAAACAGTGTAACAGGGCACTCAGTGCCCTGTTACACTGTTTAATATTTACCTATTGCATTGAGTGAGTGGTCTCAATACACAGGTGCACCGATTTGGGGTCCATTTATTCGAGTGCGACATCTTATTTAATTTTTGATATATAAAAAACTAATTTTGTATTTCTTGGATGAGTTATTAACCGCAAGCTGAATAAACGCAATTCCTTTAAAGTGGAGCTGGATTTTTCTCAACTTCTTTCTGCATTTGCTGCCCGCACCTGACACGGGCCATCCGTGCTCACAACTAAAGGAAGGGCAGGTGAGAGCTGCTACATTTCTCTTTTCCTATTTATCACAAGTCAGGACTGCGTGCACTCCCTGCCTCAGCTTCACCAAGCGGTTTGCATAAGGGTGCTTTTGTCATGGCACATGCTTCGCTGCGTCCCTTAGAGGACGATGAAAATAGACTACAGCGAATGAATGCTATATATGATGCACCCAATAGATCCATCCAGGAGAACATACAACTTACTATGTCAATGTCTTCACTTGAAAATCTCATGTCTAGAGAGCTCCGCACATGGTGGGATCTTACTTCCTTGAAAAAATATACAGATAAAGGAATGATCCCTAGAGGGCTCAGACTAAAGAAAAAACCAACCACCATATATTCGGATACTTTTTTGCAGGAATGGGAAATCATTCTGTCAGAGTGTTCTCTGAAATTAATGGACTTAATCATCACCAATGAAAGTCAGGCTCTTGTGGATTACAGGGCAAACATCAAAAAAACACAAGAAACCCTATGCACACAGATTAATAACCCTGAATTTATTAACCTGGATAACAAACTAAAGGATGATCTTCAAAAAATGGAGGACGATCTCATTAGATTCAAGCAGAGGAAATTTAACCGTGATCTGCTAGACTATCAGTCCAACCAGGTGTATACATGGACAGACTCCAAACAGAACACACCTCGTTCAATCCTTAAAAAGTTGCGCAATAAAAATAAACAGAAAAGAAACAATCAACAAAGGGTCTCATTCAGCTCAACAGATTTGGATTCTGCTGATTCCGAACAGAATTTTATCTCGCCATCGGCGCAGGCCGCACAAAGTCAAGAGACTGTTTCACATAAAGCGGTTTCAAAAAACGGAGAGCAGGCCGAAAACATGGCAAACCGCCGATATCCGATAAGATACAAAAAGGACAGGATGAACTGGAAGTAATTAACCTATCTGCTTCCATATTGTCAGCTGATGATATCAGCATACTCAAAAGAGGCTTAACCTTTTCTCCTACCTGTCAATTTGACCTGTACAGGACGCTCTTGGATGTTAACAGACTGGCCCGCGCCCTCACTCTCCGCCGGCATTTTCAGGTGGGTGGTAATGATGTTAGTGCTGCGGGGGCTGGGGACGCCGATCACCCTGTTGCATCCAATAGTGATCCCACCGTCTGTGTTGATGCGATTTCTTTAGAAAATAGATATATGAGTTTCCATGAAATGATGCATATTTGTGAATTACAAGAGTCTAATACAGTTCTGGATGATCTGGATCTACATAATAGGTCCATGCATTTTCATACAAAAAATCAGGATTTTTATCCAATTCAGTCCAGATCTCCAGCACTGGATAGATATCAGGATTTGGTGGAACGTGATCTAGTTTTGCTGCATGATCAGATCAACCATGATAGTGGGGGTTGCAGCAATATTTCCAAAAAAGAAAAAAAGGCACTCCAGGATCTTAAAACAAGAGCTGATGTTGTAATTAAACAATCTGATAAGGGGGGCGGGGTTGTCGTGCTGGACAGTGGTCTCTACAGGACCCTGATAGAATCCATGCTCAGTGACACATCAGTTTATGTCACTCTCAGCGACAACCCCCTCCCCTCTTTTCAGAAGGAACTCAGGGCCATCTTGGATTTAGGGATCCAATCAGGCTTCCTAACCAAAAAAGAATCAGAGTATATTTATACCATGTCCCCAGTCATCCCAGTGTTCCATGCACTTCCCAAAACACATAAAAATGTTTTTCCACCTC
Organism: Bufo bufo; assembly: GCF_905171765.1. NCBI lineage: Eukaryota > Metazoa > Chordata > Amphibia > Anura > Bufonidae > Bufo > Bufo bufo. The sequence continues at coordinate 235,189,968 of NC_053393.1, forward strand.
CCCTCAGGCCAATTGTAGCAGGCATTGGCTCCTTTTCAGAGAGAATGTCACAATGGGTTGATTCCATACTTCAGCCACTCATACCATTAATACCGGGTTATCTCAGGGACACCACGTCTGTTTTACAAACAATCGATAACATTAAATGGTCTTCAAATTATGTTTGGATCACAGCAGACGTGGTGTCCCTGTATACCAATATTCCCCATGAATTGGCCATTAAATCCCTAACCTGGTTCCTACAGATATATGGCAACATTACTGCAGGCTTGCAGGAATATGTCCTGATGGTGGTGGACTTCCTCCTCAGGCGCAATTTCTTCATGTTCAACAACAAATTTTATCTCCAGACATCGGGGGTTTCGATGGGGGCTAAATTCTCTCCCTCCATCGCCAATATTTTTATGGCATGGTGGGAGAGGTGTTTTCTCTTCATCGACACCCACCCTTTCTGGCACCACATCAGGTGGTATGGCCGTTACATCGATGACCTGATCCTGATCTGGACGGGCGATGTGGCGGCCATACCATCCTTTTGTGGTTGCATCAATTCCTGTGTGGATACCATCTCCTTTAGTGTCCATTTTGACACGCTGGAGGTGGCCTTTTTGGATTTGCGCCTGAGGGGGGACCCCGCCACCAGTCAGGTATCCACCTGCACATATAGGAAACCTATGGCAGGTAATACCACATTACATGCGACATCATGTCATCCTAAACATGTAACTGCCAATATACCCAGGGGGGAAATCATCCGTGCAAAAAGGAATTGCACGGAGGAAATTGGCTTCATGGAGGAAGCTGGACATATTTGCCATAGACTGGGTAAAAGAGGCTATAGCATTAAACATGTAAAAGATGCTATAGCTCAGGTCTCAACCATTGAAAGGGGATCCCTCCTTTATCCTAAACAGCAAAATCCTGTGCATAAGGAGGTTCCACTACTGGATATAGGCACTAATAGTGAAAACAAAAATAGAAACACAAACAACATTATCAAGGACAAGGACAGAAGGAATCTGTTTGTAACACAATATAGTACAGAGTACCAACAGATATGTCATATTATAAAAAAACATTTTCCTGTCCTGTCTTATGACAGAGAATGGACTGACATAGTTGCAGATGGGGTTAAATGCGCAGCCAGACGGGCGCCCACAATTGCAAACTATGTCAGCCCTAGCCTATACCAAGAAGACAAAAAGTCGCAACCTGTGTGGCTTAGGACCAAGGGGAGTTATAGGTGTGGACACCACAGATGCATTTGCTGCACACATACAGTATGATGAAATCCAAAACCTTTTCCTCAACTGCAAACAACAGAGTCTTTCCAATGAAAGCGTATCTTAACTGCAATACAACCCACGCTGTATACTTGATCACCTGCACAAAGTGCAAACTGCAATACGTGGGTTGTACTATTAATGCAATAAAATCTAGGATACGCAAACACATCTCTGATGTGCCCCACCATGGCAGTCGCAATGTGTCTGCAGCTAGTCTGCATTTTGCTGTCTGCCATGGTGGGGACACATCAGATATGATAGTACAAGGCATAGAAAAAGTTTTTCTGCCTAAACGTGGAGGAGACCATAGAAGAAAATTATTAAACAGGGAATCCTTTTGGATTTTTTCACTGAATACACGCCAACCTGAGGGGCTCAATAAACGCCTAGATCTGATTTTGCAGCAATAATTCTCATGCTAATAATATTTTGGCATGTGAATTTCTTCCTTTCCTGAGAATGCTACAACACATTTCTGGTGACCTGATTTCCATTACATTCCACCATGGTTTGCTAGAATATTGCTGTATATCCGGCTCATACCCCATGTATCCTCTATATATGTATACCCTTGTATGACATAGTTTTTTTCGTAGTGATTATACTTTTATTTTCTCTATGCATACATATGGTTATATATTTTTGTTTTTTCTTTCATTTAATTTTCATGAGAAGAGTTAACTAGAAGTGTGGCACCTTTTCCTGGGGGCGGTTACAGGCCTGTGGAAACAATTAGTGAACACAGGTGCACCCTCCCCTTTAAAAGGTCTCACTTTTAATGTCTTTCTGTGTCATGAAGAAGGGCTGGAAATGTCTCTGATAGCCCGAAACATGTAGACAAGACAAGACTGCTAAATTTTGTATTTCTTGGATGAGTTTTTAACCGCAAGCTGAATAAACGCAATTCCTTTAAAGTGGAGCTGGATTTTTCTCAACTTCTTTCTGCATAAAAAACTACTTGTATAGTAAATACGTGATAGTTATAAAAGCACACTTTTGTTAACACTTGTATTTAGTGATTGATCGGTACTGTGTATGCATCTGCAGTGGTGAAGAGGTGGCGATGTACACACAGTAAACCGATACTATACTAAACTGTGAATAGAATAACACAGGTGAATGCTAATAGATAAGTGATAACTTGTAACCAGCAGCTAAATAATGAACAGTTCCACTTCTCTTGTTCTTCTCTTGTTCTATTCGGAAAAAAAAGCAAGTTGTTTTTGTACATGTTCCCATTATATAAGTGGATGGGTACAGAACACCTCAGAAAATATATATATATATATATATATATATATATATATATAATCCATACACTTGATATAATGGTGTGAGTGTGACCTTGATATATTTACCCCCGATATGTCTGTTTTCATTAATATTTTATTTAACTATCTAAAAATTCTATTGTTTCTTCCAGAGGTCTTCCATCAATGGGACAACTCCTCAGGGAGAAAAAAGGGGGGACATCCAAACGGGGGTGGTCTTAGCTTGCAGTAACTATACTTGAGAAGTTTAAAGATTCTTCAAAAAGCTCAAAGACTTCAAAAATTCTTCAAAATTCCGCGCAAGGGTCTTATAAAGAAAATCCTTGAAAACTATTAAAAAAATTCTCCAAAAAATTCTAGATCAAAAATTCCATAAAAAATTCTCATAAAAAATTCCAATAGAAAGATCCTCTAAAAAACTCTTCAGAAGGGTTTCTTAAAAGAAGAGGTTTTGAATAAAAAGTATATCTTTGATATAAAATATGCCTACTATCTTGAAGGTGATTTTTATAGGTTTCTAATAGTAATTTCTTTAATGGTAGACAGAAAAAGAGAGTACTTTGTATTGTGGGTGATAATATATAGTCGAGTAGATAGGGCGGAAGGGGCCCTCCAGCAAAGAGAGACCCAGACATACCATATATCTGTCCGGGCCCCCACCCCCCATCTATAGAAATCCAACGAGCTCCATTTCGGCATTGAGCCCTGCTGGTAAGAGAGTGTTAAATTCAAATATATTCTTTGATTCTATTCTCAACATTTTCTTTATATGGTCACCCCCTCTCCAATCTGTCTCAACTTTTTCAAATGCTGCAAAGGTGAGTCCCCTGGTATCTTGATTATGTTGAATTTTGAAGTGGTTAGATAGGGTGTGTTTTTCATAACCCTTTTTGATATTTGATATATGTTCTGCTATATGTGTTTTAAATGTTCTTTTTGTTCTACCCACGTATTGTTTATTGCACGGGCATTGTATAATATATATATTACACTACTGGTGTTACAAGTGAGAAATTATTTTATTGTATATTGATGAGTATTAGTTGTAGAGCTTATCAAGGTTGTCTTTCTTGGAAATGACGTGGATTTGCATCCCAAGCATTTTCCACATCTATGGAAGCCCGTAAGGCTTATCCATTTTTGAATGGATGATTGTGATTTGGTTTGTCTAGTGACAGTTAGGGCTACCCTCAATCCTAAATTTGGTGCCTTGGTGAATGCTATATGTGGGAAACGTGGTATTAAGTGTCCTATCACCTTATCTTCAGTTATATAGTGCCAGTGTTTATTGATTATATGTTTAACTTTTTTATACTGTTTTAAAGGTTAATATTAACCTAAAATTTTCCTCATTATTAGTGTGGGGTGTTTTGGTTTTAGTATCAAAAAAGGTTGCACGGTCCAACTGGCAGACTGTATTGAGTGCAGTTTCTAATACTTTTGATGGGTATTGTTTTTTTAAGAATTGGTCTTTTAATTGTATGGCTTCCTCTTCAAATTTTTCTACTTCAGAAAAATTCCTTTTAATTTGTCTGAATTGTCTTGACGGTATATTTATTAACCATTGGGGTAAGTGACAGCTATTGTAAAGTATGTAGCGGTTTTTGGATGTTGGTTTGTGATACGTATTGCACACCAGTCTATTGTCATTTACTTTAATTAGTAAATCCAAAAATGGTACTGTCGTGTGACTAAATAAAAATGAAAAGCGTAGATTGTATGTATTCTGATTAATTTCCTTCAAAAATCCTTCTAAAGATTCTTGATCATTTTTCCACAAAAATAAAACGTCATCAATGTGACGTTTCCAGAGCACCAGGTCTGCCCCCAGTCTAAGGGCAATAGTTTCTTGTTCCCAATCTGCCATAAAGAGATTAGCGTAACTGGGGGCAAACCTGGTGCCCATGGCTGTGCCGCATATCTGTAGATAAATCTCTGAATCAAAACTGAAATAATTATGGTTCTGTATATACTGGGTGGTTTCCTATTTGTTCCTTGGGTAATAGCTTACTTGTTGTAATTGTCTACCTATAGCTTCTAATCCCTGTTTATGGTCTATTATTGTATATAGTGATTGCAAGTCCAATGTGCCTATGATCCACTGGGGGTTATATTCCAATTGTTCCATTAGTTGTATTACTTGTGTGGTATCTTTTATATATGATGTGATTGTTTTAACTGTTGGCTGGAGTAATTTGTCTATATAGTGAGATAAATTTGCAGTGAGTGATCCTATACCTGAAATTATTGGTCACCCTGGTGGGTCTGTAGGATTTTTGTGTATTTTGGGAACACAATAGAACACAGATCTACTAATACCCTACATGTTGTAAATGTAGATGGGCTTTCTAGTCGTTCTCCAGACGTTTCACAGGGGCTCAAAATAGATGATAAATGTGGTGAATGGATAGACACTTTTGTCTAACTAAATAGCAACTCTTTGATACACAAATTTACGCCAAAACTGTAATTATTATTATTTTTTTTAAATTTACACTTCTCAGCTACTGCTTCTATTGCAATAGGCTGCAATGGCCTACTAGATTTTTAGCGATTCTAGGGTAAGAACAACTTGCAAGTTATGCTGGGACTTTATTTAGTTCAATAGCTGCACTGCTATGCAGTAATCCTTGGTTGAGCAATGAGAATAGTGGTGTAGATGACAGTGTAGCCCCAGCCTAAAGCGCACATCTTCTACTAAGGCTACTTTCACACTCGCGTTTTGGCTTTTCGTTTTTGAGATCCATCATGGGCGTTATAAACTGTCCAAAACAGATCAGTTTTGCCCTAATGCATTCTGAATGGAAAAGGATCCACTCAGAATGCATCAGTTTGACTCCGATCAGTCTCCATTCCGCTCTAGAGGCGGACACCAAAACACTGCCTGAGCTTGACGAAACTGAGCCAAATGGATCCGTCCTGGCACACAATGTAAGTCAATGGGGAAGGATCCGTTTTCTCTGACACAATCTGGCACAATAGAAAATGGATCCATCCCCCATTGACTTTCAATGGAGTTCATGACAGATCCGTATTTGTTATGTTACAGATAATACAAAATAATCCATTCATGACGGATGCATGCGGTTGCATTATTGTAACAGATCAATTTTTGCAGATCCATGATGGATCCGCCCAAAACGCAAGTGTGAAAGTAGCCTAAGTCCAGCTTTGTTTTTGAGCAAGTCATAAACAGTGTGAAACCATAGTAGTGACAAACTGGTAAAATATTCACCCTAGTATTAGAATTGATTCTACCATAGAAACATTAGTACATATGGACCAATGACTGTGCATTTAGATACTGCTTGTAGGTTGGATTTCTTAATAGTACTATAAAGATAACATTGGCAACAATGTTTTCTTAATCCTATTTCGAAATTCAGGCTTTTGCAATAAAAAAAAAACTGGGCAACGTTAAGACAGCATGCATCAATTCCATTGACTAACTTAATTCCATAGTCACTTTTACTAATAATGATTTTATTTAGATTAAAATGATTGTTTAGTATGTGTTTTATCTTCTCAAGTTAGATATATCATGACCTACAACACACTTTTACTATGTATCTGTACTATATATGTTTCTTTTTTTATGATACTATGTTGAGAGAAACTAACTTTAGTCATTTCTCTCTAGTGACTTCCTGTTTTCACTTCAGCGAATAAAAGAGAGGCCAACGTTCTTGTGTCCACTCTGTCAAACCTTGTAAATTTAAGTACCCTGAATTTTTTGAGACTGTATTTATTTTTTAACTAAAAAATAACATTTGTCCAGTGAACTGACATGTATATTACGTCATTGTTTTCCTGTATTGTGCAATGAATAACACATGGAATTTACGACATCTCACTTCATTGCTTGCCAAAACATAAATCAAGAATCAACTGATGGCTACAAGCCACTGAACACTTTCCAGATCTTGACAAAATGGTACAGCTGATATATCAAGGTACTACAAAAAATATCAATGGAATTTGTCCTAAACATTTTCAGAATGAAAGTTATATCTATAGTGGTTGTAAGAGACAATTACTCTTAAACACTGTTCCATCAATTTTCCCTAAAATAGCAACATCTGTAAATACCAGTATATCTGAAGGAGGACATGTTTGAAAAGACAGAAATGTTCTAGAAAACTGTCTTACACTAGTGGGTAAGAAATGTCCACATCTCAACAAGTAATTCTACCATCGCAAGTCGAATATCATGGCTAAATGTTAGTAGTTGATTTCCCTATTGATGTCCAAATGACTCAACACAAAGCATCATAAATGTATGCATCATAAAGCATCATAAATGTGTCAAAAGCCAAAAATGAGGGATAAGTGGTAGGCAATTAAGAGTGCCGCATTTGTGTGAGGGGAGAGGCGGGGCGTTCACTATTTAAACCTGGCCCTCCTCCCCCCACTTGTCGGTTCGAACGATTTCGAATCGGCTTGTGGGTTGGTGCCAGAGAAGGGCATGCGTCACTGGAGGATCGGGGGATCGGCTGCGTCGAGCTCGTCGCTACGGTGATTAGGTAGGCAGGGTGGCTTGCACACCCGTCTCGCTATGTATAACATGTGGGGCTGCCGAGCGTGCCGCCGGTCCCCAGCTGCGCTGGAGACTGCCCGCACTCCCGATCGCTTCCGGCACCCCGAGACAGGCACCCCGATCCGCTCCAGGCCCTGCGCTAAGCACCCCCGCTCCCACATGCAGCGTCCCCCAGGCAGGCACCCCTCACCTGTGGCTCAGCAGCGACGGGTCACGACGTCCGCTCGCATACCCTGAGCATCGGTCACGCCGGCCGTCGGCTCCACGACGCAGCGTTATATATCACTCACTCCCGTATCAGAACGTTCCTCCGTAGAGGAAAACGCCGTCCGCTCACACAGGGGTCTATTCATTAGCTGCAATCAGTAAGCGGAGGTCCAGCTGCAGGATCAGGGGACGGAAGCCGAAACCTATAGGCGATTAATACGCCGCGGCTTTCCCTGTACAAATAGTCGATAGCGGTGGGCACGGGATGCAATGTTCCACATGCCGGAGCGCAAATCCCTCACAGCCGATCCTGATGCACGGTCTCCTGGTAATTACAATTAGCGAGGCAGTGAAGGTGGACATGCTTATGTGACTTTCAGTCATGTCTAGGAATCCGCTGCAGAATAAACTCGTCTTCTTTACTGCGCCAAACTCAGGCAAGACAAGATAAGCAGATACTCAGACATGTGCACTGTATAACAAGTTATGATTTCAATGGTTAATTCTAACCTAGAAGGGAATCACTGGCTTGCTGCGCTCCAGCAGGTCCTGGCTTGAGAGAGGGCGGGGGATGGTCGACACCTACAGGCCCATACTGGTACTGCAGTCCAGGTGCAGGGCTCCTCTGCTCAGGCACAGTGGCTAGGTACTAAGGCAGGAGTATAAAAAAAAATAAAAAATATTTAAATAAAATTTGGAATATGTTCAAGGATCAAATATAAAGAGGGCTTCAAGGAGGGGGGCTGGCCACGTCACTTTGCGCACGCAGCCGGGCCGCCCGTAAGCCCATACGGTCAGTCAGGGGGTTGGTTCGGGCGCAGTCACAATAATCCGGTGGTTAGCTAGGGAGCGGTGGCATGAGTGAAGTGTCGCCCAGCTGGCGTGCGCTCACTCACACGTCTGTCCTTGGTTATTCAGGATTACAGGTGGTGGGCTAACTTACGATACTGTGGGGTTCGTGGCTGTCATGGCCGCCAGGTGAGTCAGGGGTGGTGCATGCGGGGGCCAACCCCCTCTTTTCTCCTGCATAGGTTTGGGGGACGGGGGATGGTGGACTATTATGTCCAGGCCTCTGGCGCATCTCTTACAGGGTGGCGCCTACAGTCGTGGCCTTTGGTGGGGGGGAAAAGAAAAAAAAAAAAAAAGAAAAAGAAAAAATTATAATAATGGTATAGATAGGAATGTTGCTTTGCCAGGTCTGTCACGACTACAGACTCCTTATAAAGCCCTGCCACGACTGCAGGCATCAGTCTGTCACGACTACAGACCCGCTCTAAAGCCCTGCCACGACTGCAGGCAACAGTCTGTCACGACTACAGACCCGCTCTAAAGCCCTGCCACGACTGCAGGCAACAGTCTGTCACGACTACAGACCCGTTATAAAGCCCTGCCACGACTGCAGGCATCAGTCTGTCACGACTACAGACTCGTTATAAAGTCCTGCCACGACTGCAGGCATCAGTCTGTCACGACTACAGACCCGTTATAAAGCCCTGCCACGACTGCAGGCATCAGTCTGTCACGACTACAGACCCGCTCTAAAGCCCTGCCACGACTGCAGGCACAAATCCGTGACGACTGCAGACTCATTATTAAGACCGGCCACGACTGCAGGCATTAGTCTCATGTCAACAGACTCATGAGGTAATACTACCACGTCTACAGGCGATGGTCCGTTACCGCTACTCTCGATGTAGGGTCCCCTCACGACTATAGGGGCTAGTCGGTCACATCCACAGACTCGGTCGCACTCCCGTTAACTACAGGCACTGGGTGGGCATCTACGGGTAGTTGCGTCACGACTACGCATGTGGGTCAGCCACGGCCTGGGAGGTCAGCCTTCACGGTCACAGGTAGGTCCAGTTAGGCTTCAGTCTCCCAGCGGGTTCCAGTCACAATAACCAGCCCCTAGGTGAGGGGGGGCACTCCTGCACCGGCGCACAATGCCAGGGAGCTGTGCGGCTCCTCACGCGGCACAAAGTTCAAACCAGCGGGGGCCGGGGCCCACGGTAAAGGAAGGGCTCCCTCTGATCCGGTGCACATTGCCAGGGAGTGGCGCTGCTCCCCACGCGGTACGAGTGTCCAGCCGGCGGTGGGTCGGCCCTCCCGCACTGGTGCATTCTGCCAGGGAGCAGCGTGAGCTCCCCACGCGGCTGGGGGGTAAGGCTCCTCATCTTCAAGAAAGTCTGGCACGGGCCGCCGTGCCGTTAGGTAGGCAGGGATCAGGGGAAGGAGTACTAGGCTCGGTCAGGGGGAGCAGATCATAGGCGGTGGCTGGCTTCCTGCTGCCGGCCGTACATAAGGTTCCAAGGGGGTTATTTAGGCACAGGATGTTAGTTAGTCCGTGCAGGTGATCTGCGTTATACCATGCTCTTCATGCTCGTACTCAGAGCTGTGCCCATACGAGAGCTGCTTAAGTGGTTGATAGTGGAAAAAAAAAATGTATATATATATAAAAAAAAAAAAAAATAATAATAATAATAATATATACATTTTTGAGTCTCTCACGCATGGCTTCTCCGTGTTAGTTTTACACATACGGATCTGCAATTAGAGTCTCTCACGCATGGCTTCTCCGTTTTAGGTTTACACATATGACTCCGCCGTCTGAGTCTCTCACGCATGGCTTCTCCGTGTTAGTTTTACACATACGGATCTGCCATTAGAGTCTCTCACGCATGGCTTCTTCGTTTTAGGTTTACACATATGACTCCGCCATTAGAGTCTCTCACGCATGGCTTCTCCGTTTTAGGTTACACATATGACTCCGCCATTATAGTCTCTCACGCATGGCTTCCCCGTTTTAGGTTACACATATGACTCCGCCATTAGAGTCTCTCACGCATGGCTTCTCCGTGTGAGTTTTACACATACGAGTCCGCCATTAGTCTCTCACGCCTGGCTTCTCCGTTTTAGGTTGGCACATATGACTCCGCCATTAGAATCTCTCACGCATGGCTGCTCCGTTTTAGGTTTACACATATGACTCCGCCATTAGAGTCTCTCACGCATGGCTTCTCCGTTTTAGGTTACACATATGACTCCGCCATTAGTCTCTCACGCATGGCTTCTCCGTTTAGGTTCACACATATGTCTCTGCCATTAGAGTCTCACGCATGGCTTCTCCGTTTTAGTTTTACACATATGACTCCGCCATTAGAGTCCCTCACGCAGAGCTTCTCCGTTTTAGTTTTACACATATGACTCCGCCATTAGTCTCTCACGCATGGCTCCGCCATTAGTCTCTCACGCATGGCTTCTCCGCTTTAGGTTTACACACAGGACTCCGCCATTAGAGTCTCTCACGCATGGAGATTAAAAAAAAAATAAAAAATTTTCCTCACCAGGCCCAGCTGCGCTGGGACTAGTCTCCCATCTCACCATAGCTAAGAGACTGATGGCCAATTACTTGGCCAGTAATACTCTGGAGGGCTTACAAGACAGCTTGGCACCTGTTTCAGAGATATGAGAACACCTACCCGGCCGCTGGCCGGGGACCTATCACTCACCTATTGGGATTTGTCGGGGTTTTTGCCACTCTCAATTAAACCTGTCCTATAGCATTGTTAACTATACATGGCAGGTATTCAGCACCATTGGTGCAGGCTACATCCGGACCTACCGTCACTCTTCTCCGCCCACCCGATCAAAGCGGCGTTGAAGGGTTTGCGCAAAATGTCTGTTGTGAAACGACATGGGCGTCAGCCATTTACCGGTAGCTTGTTCAGGCCGTGACAGGCAAACTGCAGGGGCAAACCGTTCGGGCCACAGGTTAGCGCTCTGGTAGAAACAGCCTTGTACCTGGCCTTCCATGGATTCCTCAGGTCAGGCGAGCTCATGGGCACCAATACGCTGGCTGGGTGCCTGCGGAAAGGTCAGCTCATCCGGCGCGGGTCCATCTATGTCCTCACCTTGGCCTCGTCCAAGACGTCACGGCCGGGGCAACCAGTGGCGGTCAGATACTTTCCCACAGACAGCAGATGGTGTCCGGTGCAGGCCTTGGAGGCTTGGCTGCGTAGTATTTAGTCCAAGCGGCATGTTCTCCCGTACTCGAACTAGGCAATGCCCAGCTAACCACCGCGGCCTTTCTTACGTACATTCAGGTTAGTTGACAGGTCCAGGGGTCGGTCCTCGCTGGATCACAGGACATTCCTTCCCCATGGGCGCGGCAGCGGCGGCGTCCATGCATAAGGTGCCAGTACATGTCATCAAACGGTTGGGTCGTCGCAGTTCCGTGTGTTCCATACGTAATATCCCGGATCCTTATACGAAATATCATTGGCTTTCGAGTTTTGGTCTGTAGTTTCTGTTATCAAGTTTTCTAACTCCTATGCATGGTTCTTTTGGCCCCTTTAGGCTACCCTTCGATAAGCAGTTCCGGCATAACTCTGCTGCTTCTAGGTTGGGGGGGTGGAGTATAGGCTTAGGTAGGGTACCCTCTCAGCATGAGCCGATCCGAGCACAAGTGGTAGGCAATTAAGAGTGCCGCATTTGTGTGAGGGGAGGCGGGGCGTTCACTATTTAAACCTGGCCCTCCTCCCCCCACTTGTCGGTTCGAACGATTTCAACCCACCCAGGAGCCCTCCCTTCTTTCAGGTCTCATCATTGGGGTAGCCCCCTTTAGGCTACCGTTCGATAAGCAGTTCCGGCATAACTCTGCTGCTTCTAGGTTGGGGGGGTGGAGTATAGGCTTAGGTAGGGTACCCTCTCAGCATGAGCCGATCCGAGCACAAATCAATTTAAGTGGAAAGTTTAACAGGCACAGTCGTTGAAGAAATTTCAACAGATCCAAAATTTTATAAAAAATCTGTATGTACACTAGCCAAAAAATGTAAACACTCTTGAGGAATTATGGTTGAAACATACCGTATATAATTACAAACAAGTATGACTTCCTACTCAAATTAAAAAACTCAATTCTTTGATTTTACCAATTATCTGCATACTGCTGTGACCTCTTCAGTCAAACAAACATATCTGCAATGCCAAATTCGTAAGAAATATAAAAATAAAAGAAGTACTTTGTTAGCTCCTACCACTGTAATTACAATGTGGGACGCATGGTTACATAAACAAAAAAACTGTTAATATTTAAACCATAGGATACCAAAGCCGTACATGTACGGCGCAGAAATGTGGGACAGTAATCCCAGCGCCGGTCCCTGAGCGAAATTGCTCGGTGACCGAGGTATGATGGCTGCTCTGCACAGCAGGCAGCCATCTTTCCTATGGGCACAGGGAGGTTTTTCCGCCCCCCCTGCAGCCTCGATCGTTGTGATTGGCCGGTTCCAATCGCAGCTCCGGATCATGCATAGAGCTGCAGAGGGGTGGTACAGGGGTTGTACAGGGGTGACTGGTGCTGAACTAGTCAGCATCTTTCTCCCCCGAGGTCAGGCAGGGGACATCAGTGTTTGGCGTCCCCTGCCAGCGCTGTGATTGGCTAGAACAACGCTCCAGCCAATGGCAGCACTATAGCAGCACATGAAAGGGCTGAACCTGTCTGTAGGGAACCATTCTAGCTGGTGACTGTGTGAAGAGAAGTTCTGTTCTTTACTGTGCTGCTGTTGGCTTGCTGGGACTTGTGGTGCACCACCACAGTGATTTAACCCTTTCCTGCTGAAAGAAGAAGAAAAGAAGAACATCTGGAATTGCTGCTCTGATTTATTTAATTTTTTTCATTTGCAGCTGTTCCAGATCCCTAAACCACCCTACATCCCTGACCCTTTCCAACCCCCCTCCCTCCCCCCAAGCCCCCCCCTCATACTTTTTTTATGGACGCCATTTGGTCCAAGCGCTTTTTTTGGTCCTTTTTATTTTATTTTTTTACAATTTTCCAGCACTGCACCACTTTTTCTGCATGTGAGCTGTGACCACCAAGTGTTGTTTAATGCATACGTGCCTGATTAGCACCTGGGGATTATTTTTTGTGCTTTTTTGTTTGTTTTTCCACATTTGTGTTGATCAGTATTGGAGTGCGGATGTCTTACACCACACTCTAATTTACAGTAATACCATGGCCCGTAATCGATTCCAATAAATACTTACCGTAAGTTATTGCATTACAACGATAATGCACAGTGCCCACCCCAGAATGACCCCGCATTTGAACATTTTTTCAAAATTAGGCCCGTCCTTGATCACTTCAACGCAAAGTTTTCAGAAGTGTACTCCCCAGAACAAAATGTTTGCATAGATGAATCCCTATTACTTTTCAAAGGGAGGGTAAGATTCTGCCAGTACCTGCCCAGCAAGGCAAGGTATGGCATAAAACTGTATAAACTCTGTGAGAGTAGCTCTGGGTACACTCACAAGTTCTGGGTTTATCAAGGAAGGGACACCCAGATTGAACCCCAAGAATAACCGTCCTAGGAGTTAGTGGGAAGATAGTGTGGGACTTACTGCACCAACTGCTGGATAAGGGTTATCATCTATACGTGGATAATTACTACACGAGTCTACCACTGTTCCGGTCACAAAGTTCCAGAGGTACTGTGGCGTGCAGCACAGTACGCAAAAATCAGAGAGGCCCCCCTTCCTGGTAGGGCAACTACTAAGAAAAGGAGACAGCCGTGCACTCCTCAATGAGAACATGTTGGTGGTTAAGTACAAGGACAAGAGGGATGTCCTTTTGCTGACCACCATTCACACTAACACCAGCTCCCCTGCCCCTGTACGTGGTATCACTACCACTGTCCCACAACCTGCCTTCTGTGAGACACCTGTTTGCTGAAAAGTACCCTTTCTACCACTTAAAATGTTCGTACAGGGGTGCTCCTTCAAAAATTGTTTTTTAATTTCTGGGGACCTCAGGAATCTTTTAAATGTGAAATGGCACCTAAAATCAATGTCTGCCAATTCAGGTCAGCAAAATCCAAATTTTGCTGTTTGACTCTAGAGCCCTGCTGTTGCGCCCATACATAATTTTTTCAGCACATATGGGGTGTTGCCGTATTCGGGGGAAATGGGTAACAAAATATGAGGTGCATTTTGTCCTGTTACCCCTTGTGAAAGTGAAAAATGTGGGTGTAAAGCAACTTTTTCTGGAAAAAAAATATATTTTTCATTTTCACAGCCAAGCGTTTCCTAATTCTGTGAAATGCCTGATGGGTCAAAGTGTTCACTACACACCTTGAAATATTCCTCGAGAGGTGTAGTATCAGGAATGGGGTCACTTTTTCGGGGTTTCCACTGTAGGGCCACCTCAGGGTGTCTTCATATGCGACATAGCTGCCAATTAACTGTCACGACCATGGTCATGGTCGTGACTCAGGATCCGCATGCAGTTGCCTGCGGTTTGGTTTTATTGTCAACCACATGGTGAGGGCTGCTGGTATGTTGCCTCACGTGTGGTTGCCGCTGGCAACATGATTGGTACTTGGCAGTATAGCAGCCTGAGCTGTTGCTAGGCAGCTTGCTGTCAAGTGCATGTGGTTACACCTGGTTGGGTGTGTGTGTATGTATCCACTTTGTATGTCTGGTGTGCACGAGGCTTATGTAGGTGTGCACTGTGACACTTCCCTTCACTGTGGCTGCCCGTGGCAACGTTTGGTATTGTGTACATGTGGTGACAGTGTCTCGGCCTTCTGGCTGACTCTCAGGACATGGTTGCCACGCATGTCGTTGCCTGCGGTAACAGCTGCAGTGTGATGTTTATTTGGACACTTCCCCTTTAAGTGGCTTTTTCCCTTGCCTGGTGTAGGAAGGGTTAACTCCCTTCTTAGTTTGTGAACACTGGGTGTGTGTGTGTGGGTGTGGCCACTTGGGGCTATTTAGCTCCTGCTGGATGCCAGACTCTGAGGGGTACTTCAGCCATGGTTAGCTGAAGTCATCCTCCTGGCTAATACCATCTGTCAGTGAGGGCCACCCTTGTGGTCATACTGTCACGGCTGAGGATGGGGGAAACTCTCAGCCGTGCGATGCCAGGAGATGGTAGGTCGCTACTTGGCCATTTTAGACTCCTGTTTCTCCGCATCCAGGAGGAATGGGCTGTCTACCCAGCTCCTAGTTCAGGGATCGACGGAGGGTCAGTAGGGATCCGAGGTTCCTGAGCATGAGCCCTCCTTCCTTCAAGGGCGGCTCATGCAGCTAGGAGTCAGGGTCAGATTAGGGAAGCTCTAGGAGGTGACCTGCTCCCTAATTCTGTGGTTCTGGCCAAGTAGGGACCTACCATCTCCTGGCATCGCACGGCTGAGGGTTTCCCCCATCCTCAGCCGTGACATTACCATTCCAGCTAAATCCGCTCTCCAAAGGCCATATGGTGCTTCTTCCACTCTGAAGCCTGCTGTGAGCCCATACATCATTTTCTGAGCATATATGGGGTGTTTCCGTATTTGGGGGGAAATGGGTAAAAAAAATGTGGGGTGCATTTTTCCTGTTACCCCTTGTGAAAGTAAAAATGTGGGTGTAAAGCAACTTTTTCTGGAAATTTTTTTAATTTTCATTTTCACAGCCAAGCAGTTCCTAATTCTGTGGGTCAAAGTGCTCACTGCACACCTTTAAATATTCCTTGAGGGGTGTAGTTTCCAGAATGGGGTCACTTTTTGGGGGTTTCCACTGTAGGGCCATCTCAGGGTGTGTTCAATTGCCTTTCAATTATTCCGGTGAAATCTGCCTTCCAGAAGCCATTTGGTGCTTCTTTCCTTCTGACCCCTGTGGTACGCCCATATAGCAGTATACAAGCACATATGGGGTATTGCTATAATCAGGAGAAAATAGGCAATAATATTAGAGTGCATTTTATCCAGTTCCCGCTTGTGAAAGTGAAAAATGTGGGCCTAAATCAATCTATCTTTCTGTAAAAAAAAATTATTTTTTTCATTTTCACAGCCAATTCCATGAATCACCTTTGAGGACAACCTTCTGACTACACATCTTGAAATATTCCTTGAGGGGTGTAGTTTCCAGAATGGGGTAACTTTTTGGGGGTTTCCACTGCAGGGCCACCTCAGGGTGTCTTCATATGTGACATAGCTTCCAATTACCATTCCAGCTAAATCCGCTTTGCTAAAGCCATATGGTGCTCCTTCCACTCTGAAGCCTGCTGTACGGCCATACATCAGTTTTTGAGCACACATAGGGTGTTTCTGTAAACTCCAGATTCAGGGTAATATATTTTGAGTTTTGTTTCGCTGTTAACCCTTGATGTGTTGCAGAAAAAATTTATATTTTAAAATCTGCTAAAAAAAGTGACATTTTGAAATTTCATTCCCATTTTCCTTTAATTCTCGTGGGGTACCTAAAGGGTTAACAAAGTTTGTAAAATCAGTTTTGAATAGCTTGAGGGGTGTAGTTTCTAAAATGGGGTGATTTATGGGTGGTTTCTTATATGTAAGCCCCACAAAGTGACTTCATAACTGAACTGGTCCTGAAAATATTGGGATTGGGAAATATTCTTAAAAATGTTAAGATTTGCTTCTAAACTTCTAAGCCTTCTAATGACCCAAAAATAATAAAATTTTATTTTCAAAATGATCCAAGCATGAAGTAGACATATGGGGAATGTAAAGTAATAACTAATTGCTAATTTTTTCTAAATTTTTGGTAAATTTGGTATGTTTTTTATAAATAAAAATGAAATATTTTGACTCAGTCTCAGAATGGCTTAGATAAGTAAAAGCGTTCCAAAGTTATTACCACATAAAGTGACACATGTCAGATTTGCAAAAATCTGCCTGGGATTTAAGGTGAAAAGTGGCTCGGTTAATACTTACAAAAGTGGATCATCCCTAAGTGGAGATGTAATCTTCTGTCTTGCATGAGACAGGAAGACAACCAATCCAAGACAAGACAGTTGATCTAGTGCACCTTTAAAAAAAAAAAAAAAAAAAAAAAAAAAAAGAAGAAGAAACGTTATTGGCTCATTCAAGCTGGAGAGACAAAGAATCCTGCCCTCCCTCCCTCTGTTGTCACAATGTTTGCCTGTGGGGTTGATCGCCCATAAGTTGGGTGTACATAGTATTTTATTATTAAGTGTTCTTGCATAGCAAGACCACTTATTGTTATCTCACATATATATTATTATTCTTATTATAGCCAAATTTGCCACCCTAACTCCTCCCACAGTTTTTACACTACATAGACAAAAATTTACCAAAACGTGCAGATTGTTCCCGATCGGATTGCTATTACTTTGTGGAGTGATCCCACCCCCGGGGCCCCCGTGGCGGGCCCCGGAAGCCCCCTTTTTTCCCATAGACTTTGACAGGGTAAATTTTCAAATCGCTCCCACTCGCCAGGCTTTGACGCTAAAGTCACCAAACTTGGGTCACTTAGTCATGGGGTCAACCGGAAAATTTTTGCCACATTTTGGGGACCCCAAAATGTGGGCGGGGCTACACAGAACCAATCAAAATCTCCCCATTGACTGTAATGAGACGTTCAAATTTCTACTCCTCCCACATTTTTAGGAGTACAAATTCCAAACTTTGCAGTCTTGGTCAGCACCCACCCGAGTACCTTGCTTGTGCTTTGTTAACCGATCCCACCCTCCGGGCCCCTGGGACGGGCCCCCAAAATCCACGATTTTCCCATTGACTTTGACAGGGAAAATTTTCAAATCGCTCGCAGTCGCACAGATTTGAAACTAAAGTCACCAAACTTGGGTCACTGAGTCATGGGGTCAACGCGCAATTTGTTAGAGCATTTCGGAGACCCTAAAATGTGGGCGGGGCCACACAGAACCAATCAAATTCTCCCCATTGACTATAATGAAATGTTCAAATTGCTACTCCTCCCACAGATTTAGGAGTATAAATACCGAACTTTGCACTCTTGGTCGGCACATACCCGAGTATCTTGCTTGTGCTTTGTTAACCGATCCCACCCTCCGGGCCCCTGGTGCGGGCCCCCGAAAACCTCTTTTTTTCTCCCATAGAGTTTTATTGGAAAAATGCAAACGTTTGTCACTCATACAGCTTCGGAGTTAAACTGACCAAACTTGGGTCACTTAGTCATGGGGTCAACCTCAAAATTTCTGTCACATTTTGGGGACATTAAAAAGTGGGCGGAGCTACAAACAACCAATCAGATTTTCCCTATTGACTTCAATGAGAAAATTTTTAATTGCTGCCATTTCAACAATGTTAATGGCAGGGTTGTTAAACTTAATATATTTGGTTAATAGGTGACTAGAATTCAAATGTTTAAAAGTGGGCGGAGTCTACAACGGCCAATCAAATTTCAGCCATATGTTTTAATGGGAAAATTTAAAACTGCCGCTGCTCTTAGAGGGTCAATGGCAAAGTCACTAAACTTGGAACAGTTGGTCAATGGGTGACTGGAATTCAAATTTGAAAAAGTGGGCGGAGCCTAAAATAGCCAATCAAATTTCAGCCATTTAACTTAGACCACCAGGTGACTCCCCCACGGACTACCAGGTGACTCATGGGTGCCCCCGCCCTAGCCCTTAGGTGCAACCACCCCAACGATTAGGTGCACCCACCCCGACTTTTAGGTGCAACCACCCCGACCCTTAGGTGCACCCACTCCGACCTTTAGGTGCAACCACCCCAACGATTAGGTGCACCCACCCCGACTTTTAGGTGCAACCACCCCGACCCTTAGGTGCACCCACTCCGACCCTTAGGTGCAACCACCCCAACGATTAGGTGCACCCACCCCGACCCTTAGGTGCAACCACCCCGACTTTTAGGTTCAACCACCCCGACCCTTAGGTGCACTCACTCCGACCCTTAGGTGCAACCACCCCAACGATTAGGTTACCCAGTTACTCCGCCCACTCCAGTTGTAAGCTACTGGTGGAGGCAAGAACACTTCACACAATTTCCCCAGAAATTGTAGCTTTTCTAGTTCTTATTATTCTTATTATAGCCAAATTTGCCACCCTAACTCCTCCCACAGTTTTTACACCACATAGACAAAAATTTACCAAAACGTGCAGATTGTTCCCGATCGGATTGCTATTACTTTGTGGAGCGATCCCACCCCCGGGGCCCCCGTGGCGGGCCCCGGAAGCCCCCTTTTTTCCCATAGACTTTGACAGGGTACATTTTCAAATCGCTCCCACTCGCCAGGCTTTGACGCTAAAGTTACCAAACTTGGGTCACTTAGTCATGGGATCAACCCGAAAATTTTTGACACATTTCGGGGACCCCGAAAAGTGGGCGGGGCCACACAGAACCAATCAAAATCTCCCCATTGACTGTAATGAGACGTTTAAATTGCTACTCCTCCCACATTTTTAGGAGTACAAATTCCAAACTTTGCAGACTTGGTCGGCACCCACCCGAGTACCTTACTTGTGCTTTGTTAACCGAACCCACCCTCCGGGCCCCCGGGGCGGGCCCCCAAAATCCACGTTTTTCCCATTGACTTTGACAGGGAAAATTTTCAAATCGCTCCCAGTCGCACAGATTTGAAATTAAAGTCACCAAACTTGGGTCACTTAGTCATGGGGTCAACCTCAAAATTTCTGTCACATTTTGGGGACATTAAAAAGGGGGCGGAGCTACAAACAACCAATCAGATTTTCCCTATTGACTTCAATGAGAAAATTTTTAATTGCTGCCATTTCAACAATGTTAATGGCAGGGTTGTTAAACTTAATATATTCGGTTAATAGGTGACTAGAATTCAAATGTTTAAAAGTGGGCGGAGTCTACAACGGCCAATCAAATTTCAGCCATATGTTTTAATGGGAAAATTTAAAACTGCCGCTGCTCTTAGAGGGTCAATGGCAAAGTCACTAAACTTGGAACAGTTGGTCAATGGGTGACTGGGATTCAAATTTTAAAAAGTGGGCGGAGCCTAAAATAGCCAATCAAATTTCAGCCATTTAACTTAGACCACCAGGTGACCCCCCCCCCGGACTACCAGGTGACCCGCCCTAGCCCTTAGGTGCACCTGCCCTAGCCCTTAGGTGCACCCACTCCGACCCTTAGGTGCAACCACCCCAACGATTAGGTGCACCCACACCGACCCTTAGGTGCAACCACCCCGACTTTTAGGTGCAACCACCCTGACCCTTAAATGCACCCACTCCCACCCTTAGGTGCAACCACCCCAACGATTAGGTGCACCCACCCCGACTTTTAGGTGCAACCACCCCGACTTTTAGGTGCAACCACCCCGACCCTTAGGTGCACCCACTCCGACCCTTAGGTGCAACCACCACAACGATTAGGTTACCCAGTTACTCCGCCCACTCCAGTTGTAAGCTACTGGTGGAGGCAAGAACACTTCACACAATTTCCCCAGAAATTGTAGCTTTTCTAGTTATTAAGTGTTCTTGCATAGCAAGACCACTTATTGTTATCTCAC
Source organism: Bufo bufo (assembly GCF_905171765.1). Taxonomy (NCBI): domain Eukaryota; kingdom Metazoa; phylum Chordata; class Amphibia; order Anura; family Bufonidae; genus Bufo; species Bufo bufo. Next base: position 235,210,547 of record NC_053393.1, read on the forward strand.
ATATATATTATTATTCTTATTATAGCCAAATTTGCCACCCTAACTCCTCCCACAGTTTTTACACTACATAGACAAAAATTTACCAAAACGTGCAGATTGTTCCCGATCGGATTGCTATTACTTTGTGGAGTGATCCCACCCCCGGGGCCCCCGTGGCGGGCCCCGGAAGCCCCCTTTTTTCCCATAGACTTTGACAGGGTAAATTTTCAAATCGCTCCCACTCGCCAGGCTTTGATGCTAAAGTCACCAAACTTGGGTCACTTAGTCATGGGGTCAACCCGAAAATTTTGGGCACATTTCGGGGACCCCAAAAAGTGGGCGGGGCCACACAGAACCATTCAAAATCTCCCCATTGACTTTAATGAGACGTTCAAATTGCTACTCCTCCCACATTTTTAGGAGTACAAATTCCAAACTTTGCAGTCTTGGTCGGCACCCACCCTAGTACCTTACTTGTGCTTTGTTAACCGATCCCACCTTCCGGGCCCCTGGGACGGGCCCCCAAAATCCACGTTTTTTCCCATTGACTTTGACAGGGAAAATTTTCAAATCGCTCCCAGTCGCACAGATTTGAAACTAAAGTCACCAAACTTGGGTCACTTAGTCATGGGGTCAACGCGCAATTTGTTAGAACATTTCGGAGACCCTAAAATGTGGGCGGGGCCACACAGAACCAATCAAATTCTCCCCATTGACTATAATAAGATGTTCAAATTGCTACTCCTCCCACAGATTTAGGAGTATAAATACCGAACTTTGCACTCTTGGTCGGCACATACCCGAGTATCTTGCTTGTGCTTTGTTAACCGATCCCACCACCGGGCCCCTGGGACGGGCCCCCGAAAACCTCTTTTTTTCTCCCATAGAGTTTTATTGGAAAAATGCAAACGTTTGTCACTCATACAGCTTCGGAGTTAAACTGACCAAACTTGGGTCACTTAGTCATGGGGTCAACCTCAAAATTTCTGTCACATTTTGGGGACATTAAAAAGTGGGCGGAGCTACAAACAACCAATCAGATTTTCCCTATTGACTTCAATGAGAAAATTTTTAATTGCTGCCATTTCAACAATGTTAATGGCAGGGTTGTTAAACTTAATATATTCGGTTAATAGGTGACTAGAATTCAAATGTTTAAAAGTGGGCGGAGTCTACAACGGCCAATCAAATTTCAGCCATATGTTTTAATGGGAAAACTGCCGCTGCTCTTAGAGGCTCAATGGCAAAGTCACTAAACTTGGAACAGTTGGTCAATGGGTGACTGGGATTCAAATTTGAAAAAGTGGGCGGAGCCTAAAATAGCCAATCAAATTTCAGCCATTTAACTTAGACCACTAGGTGACCCCCCCCCCGGACTACCAGGTGACTCATGGGTGCCCCCGCCCTAGCCCTTAGGTGCACCCGCCCTAGCCCTTAGGTGCACCTACTCCGACCCTTAGGTGCAACCATTCCAACGATTAGGTGCACCCACCCCGACTTTTAGGTGCAACCACCCCGACCCTTAGGTGCAACCAACCCAACGATTAGGTACACCCACCCCGACCCTTAGGTGCAACCACCCCGACTTTTAGGTGCAACCACCCCGACCCTTAGGTGCACCCACTCCGACCCTTAGGTGCACCCACTCCGACCCTTAGGTGCAACCACCCCAACGATTAGGTTACCCAGTTACTCCGCCCACTCCAGTTGTAAGCTACTGGTGGAGGCAAGAACACTTCACACAATTTCCCCAGAAATTGTACCTTTTCTAGTTATTATTATTATTATAGCCAAATTTGCCACCCTAACTCCTCCCACAGTTTTTACGCTACATAGACAAAAATTTACCAAAACGTGCAGATTGTTCCCGATCGGATTGCTATTACTTTGTGGAGCGATCCCACTCCCGGGGCCCCCGTGGCGGGCCCCAAAAGCCCCCTTTTTTCCCATAGACTTTGACAGGGTAAATTTTCAAATCGCTCCCACTCGCCAGGCTTTGACGCTAAAGTCACCAAACTTGGGTCACTTAGTCATGGGATCAACCCGAAAACTTTTGGCACGTTTCGGGGGACCCCAAAAAGTGGGCGGGGCCACACAGAACCAATCAAAATCTCCCCATTGACTGTAATGAGACGTTCAAATTGTTACTCCTCCCACATTTTTAGGAGTACAAATTCCAAACTTTGCAGTCTTGGTCGGCACCCACCCGATTAGCTTGCTTGTGCTTTGTTAACCGATCCCACCCTCCGGGCCCCTGGGACGGGCCCCCAAAATCCACGTTTTTTCCCTTGACTTTGACAGGAAAAATTTTCAAATCGCTCCCAGTCGCACAGATTTGAATCTAAAGTCACCAAACTTGGGTCACTTAGTCATAGGGGTCAACGCGCAATTTGTTAGAACATTTCGGAGACCCTAAAATGTGGGCGGGGCCACACAGAACCAATCAAATTCTCCCCATTGACTATAATGAGATGTTCAAATTGCTACTCCTCCCACAGATTTAGGAGTATAAATACCGAACTTTGCACTCTTGGTCGGCACATACCCGTGTATCTTGCTTGTGCTTTGTTAACCGATCCCACCCTCCGGGGCCCTGGGGCGGGCCCCCGAAAACCTCTTTTTTTCTCCCATAGAGTTTTATTGGAAAAATGCAAACGTTTGTCACTCATACAGCTTCGGAGTTAAACTGACCAAACTTGGGTCACTTAGTCATGGGGTCAACCTCAAAATTTCTGTCACATTTTGGGGACATTAAAAAGTGGGCGGAGCTACAAACAACCAATCAGATTTTCCCTATTGACTTCAATGAGAAAATTTTTAATTGCTGCCATTTCAACAATGTTAATGGCAGGGTTGTTAAACTTAATATATTCGGTTAATAGGTGACTAAAATTCAAATGTTTAAAAGTGGGCGGAGTCTACAACGGCCAATCAAATTTCAGCCATATGTTTTAATGGGAAAATTTAAAACTGCCGCTGCTCTTAGAGGGTCAATGGCAAAGTCACTAAACTTGGAAACACCCACTCCGACCCTTAGGTGCAACCACCCCAACGATTAGGTGCAACCACCCCGACTTTTAGGTGCAACCACCCCGACCCTTAGGTGCACCCACTCCGACCCTTAGGTGCAACCACCCCAACGATTAGGTGCACCCACCCCGACCCTTAGGTGCAACCACCCTGAATTTAGGTGCAACCACCCCGACCCTTAGGTGCACCCACTCCGACCCTTAGGTGCAACCACCCCAACGATTAGGTGCACCCACCCCGACTTTTAGGTGCAACCACCCCGACCCTTAGGTGCACCCACTCCGACCCTTAGGTGCAACCACCCCAACGATTAGGTGCACCCACCCCGACTTTTAGGTGCAACCACCCCGACCCTTAGGTGCACCCACTCCGACCCTTAGGTGCAACCACCCCAACGATTAGGTGCACCCACCCCGACCCTTAGGTGCAACCACCCTGAATTTAGGTGCAACCACCCCGACCCTTAGGTGCACCCACTCCGACCCTTAGGTGCAACCACCCCAACGATTAGGTGCACCCACCCCGACTTTTAGGTGCAACCACCCCGACCCTTAGGTGCACCCACCCCGACCCTTAGGTGCAAGTCCAAACACTCCACACAGTTACTCTGCCCACTCCATAAAGTTACTCTGCCCGGTCCAACCTTTCCACAGTTACTCAAGCCACTCCACCCAGTTACTCCGCCCACTCCAGTTGTAAGCTACTGGTGGAGGCAAGAACACTTCACACAATTTCCCCAGAAATTGTACCTTTTCTTATTCTTATTCTTATTATAGCCAAATTTGCCACCCTAACTCCTCCCACAGTTTTTACACTACATAGACAAAAATTTACCAAAACGTGCAGATTGTTCCCGATCGGATTGCTATTACTTTGTGGAACGATCCCACCCCCGGGGCCCCCGTGGCGGGCCCCGGAAGCCCCCTTTTTTCCCATAGACTTTGACAGGGTAAATTTTCAAATCGCTCCCACTCGCCAGGCTTTCACGCTAAAGTCACCAAACTTGGGTCACTTAGTCATGGGATCAACCCGAAAATTTTTGGCACATTTCGGGGACCCCGAAAAGTGGGCGGGGCCACACAGAACCAATCAAAATCTCCCCATTGACTGTAATGAGACGTTCAAATTGCTACTCCTCCCACATTTTTAGGAGTACAAATTCCAAACTTTGCAGACTTGGTTGGCACCCACCCTAGTACCTTACTTGTGCTTTGTTAACCGATCCCACCCTCCGGGCTCTGGGACGGGCCCCTAAAATCCACGTTTTTCCCATTGACTTTGACAGGGAAAATTTTCAAATCGCTCCCAGTTGCACAGATTTGAAACTAAAGTCACCAAACTTGGGTCACTTAGTCATGGGGTCAACGCGCAATTTGTTAGAACATTTCGGAGACCCTAAAATGTGGGCGGGGCCACACAGAACCAATCAAATTCTCCCCATTGACTATAATGAGACGTTCAAATTTCTACTCCTCCCACAGATTTAGGAGTATAAATACCGAACTTTGCACTCTTGGTCGGCACATACCCGTGTATCTTGCTTGTGCTTTGTTAACCGATCCCACCCTCTGGGCCCCTGGGGCAGGCCCCCGAAAACCTCTTTTTTTCTCCCATAGAGTTTTATTGGAAAAATGCAAACGTTTGTCACTCATACAGCTTCGGAGTTAAACTGACCAAACTTGGGTCACTTAGTCATGGGGTCAACCTCAAAATTTCTGTCACATTTTGGGGACATTAAAAAGTGGGCGGAGCTACAAACAACCAATCAGATTTTCCCTATTGACTTCAATGAGAAAAATTTTAATTGCTGCCATTTCAACAATGTTAATGGCAGGGTTGTTAAACTTAATATATTCGGTTAATAGGTGACTAGAATTCAAATGTTTAAAAGTGGGCGGAGTCTACAACGGCCAATAAAATTTCAGCCATATGTTTTAATGGGAAAATTTAAAACTGCCGCTGCTCTTAGAGGGTCAATGGCAAAGTCACTAAACTTGGAACAGTTGGTCAATGGGTGACTGGGATTCAAATTTTAAAAAGTGGGCGGAGCCTAAAGTAGCCAATCAAATTTCAGCCATTTAACTTAGACCACCAGGTAACCCCCCCCCCCCCGCGAACCACCAGGTGACCACCCCTGGACCACCAGGTGACCCCCCCCCCCCCCGAACCACCAGGTCACCCCCCCTGGACCACCAGGTCACCCCCCAGAAATGCAAGAACACTTCACACAATTTCCCCAGAAATTGTACCTTTTCTAGTATTTTATCTGTTCTTTATTAAGTAAATTAATATTTTGGTTATATTATTCAATTTATGATATAAAGTTAGCAAGGAAAACATCGTGGCCATATACCGTACTTATCAAAACAAAATAAAGATAGTTATTTAATCTTATATCTTCTAATGAGTATTTATTTTAATTACTATATTCTAAGGAATAAAGTTTGGAATTATGTCACCATGTACAAGCATAATTATGCTAGTATAAGACAAGTAAATGATAACAACCCAAGATATGCCTATTGGAATCGAACATAACTTATATTTCTTGAAAATGAATTCACAAAGCTTGAAGAACCAGACAACGGAGCCAGAAATATATTTTTTAACGAGACCAATTTCCATAGCAACCTTCACGCCTGCAAAGGGGTTATGTAATTCTAATTCATATCAACCACAACCTCTTTCTTTTCTCCAGCCCTTATGGTCTGGCAACATGCCTTTTTGTTGCAGAAAAGTCAAGCGACATTTTTGGTAATTATAGTCAATGCGATATGTGATATGCTGCGACACTTGTAAAAAAATCCACACTTCCTAGATTTTGTGACATTTCGGTAACAGGGTACAATATAAGTCTCATGCGACTGCGACATCAATGAAATAGCCTACAACGTATGACTGTTATCACTGGCCCTTGGAACTTTGATGGACATATGTCTACACTGTTTTTCTGTAAGAGCTGGCTGATGCTTGATTTCTAAGATAAAATTGATCATCTTTTTGAAAATGTATATGTTCGCCATAGTCAATTGATGAATACAGGTAATGTGATTTCTTTATTGGGTCAATGTGTTCATGTGTATTTATTATTTCTAAGCTTTGTGTGGCACTTTATGAGCTTACTGTGTGTATATGATTAAGGTGCATAAATTGTTCCCATTGCTGCTGTTAGGCTTACTGTGTGTATATCTGTTAGAAATAATGGACACGTGCCATTTATAATCTATTTCAGCATGAGTTATTTAGTGCTGGCTTAGTACCCACTGGAAGCTGTCTGTTCAGCATCCAACCTCTGTAATATGTGGGTTCACTACTTACCAATTATTCCAAACATACTCATTTTGGAAGTAGAGTCTACATATTATAGGTAGAGTTGAGCAGACACCTGGATGTTCGGCCGAACTTGACCCCGAACCCGAACCCTATTGAAGTCAATAGGGACCCGAACTTTTGGGCACTAAAATGGTTCTAAAATAGTCCTGGAAAGGGCTAGAGGGCTGCAAAAGGCATCAAAATGTGCTTAAGAGCATGGCAACTGTTCTGCAAACAAATGTGGATAGGGAAATGACTTAAAATAACATAAAATACTGAAAAATGTAAAATAACAATCTGGATCTAGGAGTAGGAGGTTGAGGAGGATGGGTGGATGTGGCGATGTAGGTTGACGTGGGGGTGTAGGTGGAAGCGGCGGTGAAGGAGGAATAGGTAGCCAACACTGATTTTTGTTATCTTTTATTTTTAAATTGGGGTATCCCCCAAAATATTGGGACATATAACAAAATAAAACAAAGAATAAGTGCACTTAAGTACAAGAATGGATGGTTGAGGCTGATATAAATGTCTATTCTGCACAAGGTACGGACAAGTCCTGTGGGATCCATGCCTGGTTCATTTTAATGACTGTAAGCTTGTCCACATTGGCTGTGGCCTGTGATAATGCTCTCTGCCGTGCTAAACACACGTTCACACTATACACTGGCTGCAATGCAGGTCAGCACCTCCAAGGCTGACAAAGCTTTTCCACATTTGGGCCATGCTAACCCTGCCTTCGACCTCTTCCTCCTCCTCTGCCTTCGCCTTGTGCTTCCACTGTGCCCCCGGTGTCAGGTGGGAATGAAATCAGCAGCGTGCTCTTGTAGTCGCGCATCTTCCGATCAGTAACAGATGTTTTCACTAAATTTAGTTCCCTGTCAGCAATGCAGAGCAGGGGTTCATTCACGGCAAAAGGGGGTTCTTGTCACCCAGCAATAGAACAGAGGATTTTGAGAGATTTAGGCCCCTGTCACCCAGGCACAGCAGGGGTTCATTCACGGCAAAATGGGGGTTCATGTCACCCAGCAATAGAACAGAGGATTCTGAGAGATCTAGGCCCCTGTCACCCAGGCACAGCAGGGGTTCATTCACGGCAAAAGGGGATTCATGTCACCTAGCAATACAACAGAGGATTTTGAGAGATTTAGGCCCCTGTCACCCAGGCACAGCAGGGGTTCATTAACGGCAAAAGGGGGTTCTTGTCACCCAGCAATAGAACAGAGGATTTTGAGAGATTT